>NC_044562.1:111683722-111875730 GCF_007565055.1 Rhinopithecus roxellana | reverse complement strand
GAAAGAAGCTTTCTGAGAAACTTCTTTGTGATCTGTGAATTCCTCTCTCAGAGGTACTGCTTTGTTCGCAGGAAGCAGTTTGCTAACACTCTTTTCGTGGAATCTGCAAGGTGAGTTTTGGGAGCCCAAAGGGGGACATGGTGAAAAAGGAAATATCCCCAGATAAGAACTACGGAGAAGCTTGCTGAGAGATTGCTTTCTGATGTGTGACTTCATCACACAGAGTTCCACCCTCTCCTTCTTGGAGCAGTTTGCTAACTCTGTTATCTTGTGTTTTGCTAAGTGATATTTGGGAGCTCATTGAGGGCTATGGTGAAAAAGGAAATATCCTCAGATCAAAACTGGAAAGAATTCTTCTGAGAAACTGCGTTTTGATGTGTGAATGCAACTCACAGAGTTACACGTTTCTCTTCAGTTTTCAGCATCCTAACACAGCTTTCTGGAAATCTTCAATGGGATACTTCTGAATGGAATGAAGCTTACGGTGACAAAGGAAATATCCTCAGATGAAAACTAGAAAGAATCTTTGTGAGAAACTTCTTCGTGATGTGTGAATTCATCTCACAGAGTTACACTTATGTTTCATGGAGCAGTCCATTATCACTGTTTTTGAGGAAACTGTGGAGGACTTCTTTGGATTGCATTGAGGCCTACGCTGATAAAGGAACTATCATCAGTTCAAAACGTGAAAGAAGCTTTCTGAGAAACTTCTTTGTGATCTGTGAATTCCTCTCACAGAGTTACAGCTTAATAATGAGGAAGCAGTTTGCTAACACTCTTTTCGTGGAATCTGCAAAGTGAGATTTGGGAGCCCATAGGGGCTCATGGGGAAAATGGAACATCCTCAAGAATAACTAGAGAGAAGCCTTATCGGACAGATTGCTTTCTGAGGTGGCTTGATCAACACGAGTTCCACACTTCCTTCTTGGAACAGTTGCCTAACTCTGTTGTCTTGTGTTCTACAAAGTGAAACTTGGGAGCTCATTGAGGGCTATGGTGAAAAAGGAAATATCCTCAGATCAAAACTGGAAAGAAGCCTTCTGAAAAACTGCATTTCGATGTGTGAATGTAACTCACAGAGTTACACGTTTCTCTTCAGTGTTCAGTTTCCTAGCACAGTTTTCTGGAAATCTGCAATGGGATACTTCTGAACGCAATGAAGCTTACGGTGACAAAGGAAATATCCTCAGATGATAACTAGAAGGAAGCTTTTTTATACACATCTTGGTGATGTGTGAATTCATCTCACAGAGTTACACTTATGTTTCATGGAGCAGTCCATTATCACTGTTTTTGAGGAAACTGAGGAGGACTTCTTTGGATCGCATTGAGGCCTACGCTGATAATGGAACTATCATCAGTTCAAAACGTGAAAGAAGCATTCTGAGAAACTTCTTTGTGATCTGTGAATTCCTCTAACAGAGTTACAGCGTAGTTCTCAGGAAACAGTTTGGTAACACTCTTTTCCTGGAATCTGGAAAGTGAAATTTGGGAGCCCATAGGTTCCATGGTGAAAAAGGATACATCCTCAGATAATAACTAGAGAGAAGCATACTGAGAGATTGCTTTCTGATGTGTGACTTCATCACACAGAGTTCCACCCTTCCCTTCTTGGAACAGTTTGCTAACTCTGTTTTCTTGTGTTCTGAAAATTGACATTTTGGAACTCATTGAAGGCTATGGTGAAAAAGGAAATATCCTCAGATCAAAACTGGAAAGAAGCCTTCTGAGAAAATGCATTTCGATGTGTGAATGCCACTCACTGAGTTACACGTTTCTCTTCAGTGTTCAGTTTGCTAACACAGTTTTCTGGAAATCTGCATTGGGATACTCCTTAGCGCTGTGCAGGTGATGGTGACAAAGGAAATATACTCTGATGAAAACCTGAAAGAAGCTTTCTGAGAATTTGCTTTCTGATATGTGATTTCATCTCTCATAGTTACAATACTATTTGTTGGAGCCGTTTCCTAGCACTGTTTCCGTGGATTCTGAGAAGTGATTTTCGGAAGGGTCTGAAGCGTAGAAGGAAAAAGGAAATATCCTCCGAGAAAACCGGAGTGAAGCTTTCTGAGAAACTGCTTTCTGATGTGTGAATTCATTTGACAGTGTTACACGACCTTTCCTTGGGTTAGTTTGTTAGCACTCATTTTGTGGAATCTCAGAAGTGATGTCTTGGATATCGTTGAATCCCAAGGGAATAGGGAAGTATCCTCAGACAAACCTGCAGAGAACCCTTCTCAGAAACTTCTTTGTTGTGGGTGAATTCAGCCCGCAGATTTCCATCATTGTTTTCTCTGGGTAGTTTACTAGCAGGGTTTTCGCAGAATCTGCAATACGACACACGGTGGCGCTCCGAGACCACAAATAACCTCATCTTAAAAAAGAAAGACGGTTTCTGAGAAACCGGTTTGTGATTTGTGAATTCACCCCACCGAGTTACACTTGTATTTCGTGGGGCCGTTGGATAGCCCTGTTAGTGAGGAATCTGAGAACTGATATTTCAGATCCCTTTGAAGACTATGGGGCCAAAGGAAATGTCCTCCGATGAAAAAGAGAAAGAAGTTCTCTGAGAAACATCTTTGTGATCTGTGAATTCCTCTCACAGAGTTACAGCTTAGTTTTCAGGAAGCAGTTAGCTAACACTCTTTCCGTGGAATCTGCCAAGTGAGATTTGGGAACCCATATGGGCCCATGGTGAAAAAGGAAATATCCTCAGATAAGAACTAGAGAGAAGCTTACTGAGAGATTGCTTTCTGATGTGTGACTTCATCACACAGAGTTCCACCCTTCCCTTCTTGGAACAGTTTGCTAACTCTCTTATGGTGAGTTCTGCAATGTGATATTTGGGACCTCATTGAGTGCTACGGTGAAAAAGGAAATGTCCTCAGATCAATACTTTAAAGAAGGGTTCTGTGAAACTGCATTTGGATGTGTGAATGCAACTCACAGAGTTACACGTTTCTCTTCAGTGTTCAGTTTGCTAACACAGTTTTCTGGAAATCTGCAATGGGATATTTCTCAACGCAATGAACCTTGCCGTGACAAGGAAATATCCTCAGATGAAAACTAGAAAGAAGCTTTGTTAGAAACTTCTTGGTGATGTGTAAATTCATCTAACAGTGTAACACTTATGTTTCATGCAGCTGTCCATTTTCACTGTTTTGGAGGAACCAGAGAAAGACTTATTTGGATCGCGTTGAGGCCTACGCTGATAAAGGAAATATCATCATTTCAAAACGTGAAAGAAGCTTTCTGAGAAACTTCTTTGTGATCTGTGAATTCTCCTCACAGAGTTACAGCTGAGTTCTCAGGAAGCATTTTGCTAACCCTCTTTTCGTGGAATCTGCAAAGTGAGATTTGGGATCCCATTGGGGCCCATTGTGAAAAAGGAAATACCTTCAGATAATAACTAGAGAGAAGCTAACTGAGAGATTGCTTTCTGATGTGTGACTTCATCACACAGAGTTCCACCCTTTCCTTCTTGGAACAGTTTGCTAACTCTCTTAACTTGTGTTCTGCAAAGTGATATTCGGGAGCTCAGTGAGGGCTATGGTGAAAAAGGAAATATTCTCAGATCAAAACTGGAAAGAAGCCTTCTCAGAAACGGCTTTTCGATGTGTGAATGCCACTAACAGAGTTACACCTTTCTCTTCAGTGTTCAGTTCGCTAACACAGTTTTCTTGAAATCTGCAATGGGACACTTCTGAACGCAGTGAAGCTTGAGTTGACAAAGGATATAGCCTCAGATGAAAACTAGATAGAAGCTTTGTTAGAAACTTCTTGGTGATGCGTGAATTCATCTAACAGAGTTACACCTACGTGTCATGCAGCAGTGCAATATCACTGTGTTTGAGGAACCTGAGAGGATTTCTTTGTATTGCATTGAGGCCTACGCTGATAAAGGAAATATCATAAGTTCAAAACGTGAAAGAAGCTTTCTGAGAAACTTCTTTGTCATCTGTGAAAACCTCTCAGAGTTTTTCTGGAACACCTTAGTTCTCAGGAAGCAGTTTGCTAACTCTCTTTTCGTGGAATCTGCAGAGTGAGATTTAGAAGCCCATAGGGGCCCATGGAGAAAAAGGAAATATCCTCAGATAAGAACTAGAGAGAAGCTTACTGAGAGATTGCTTTCTGATGTGTGATTTCATCACACAGAGTTCCACCCTCCCTTCTTGGAACAGTTTGCTAACTCTCTTATGGTGTGTTCCGCAATGTGATACATGGGAGCTCATTGAGGGCTACGGTGAAAAAGGAAATGTCCTCAGATCAATACTGTAAAGAAGCTTTCTGTGAAACTGCATTTCGATGTGTGAATGCAACTCACAAAGTTACACGTTTCCTTCAGTGTTCAGTTTGCTAACACAGTTTTCTGGAAATCTACAATGGGATATTTCTGAAGGCAGTGAAACTTGCCGTGACAAAGGTAATATCCTCAGATGAAAACTAGAGAGAAGGTTTGTTAGAAACTTCTTGGTGATGTGTAAATTCATCTCACAGAGTTACACTTATATATCATGCAGCAGTCCATTATCACTGTTTTGGAGGAACCAGAGAAAGACTTATTTGGATCGCATTGAGGCCTACGCTGATAAAGGAAATATGATCAGTTCAAAACGTGAAAGAAGCTTTCTGAGAAACTTCTTTGTGATCTGTGAATTCCCCTCACAGAGGTACAGCTGAGTTCTCAGGAAGCATTTTGCTAACCCTCTTTTCGTGGAATCTGCAAAGTGAGATTTGGGAGCCCATAGGGGCCCATTGTGAAAAAGGAAATATCTTCAGATAATAACTAGAGAGAAGCTTACTGAGAGATTGCTTTCTGATCTGTGACTTCATCACACAGAGTTCAACCCTTTCCTTCTTGAAACAGTTTGCTAACTCTCTTAACTTGTGTTCTGCAAAGTGATATTTGGGAGCTCAGTGACGACTATGGTGAAAAAGGAAATATCCTCAGATAAAAACTGGAAAGAAGCCTCCTGAGAAACAGCATTTCGATGTGTGAATGCCACTCACTGAGATACACGTTTCTCTTCAGTGTTCAGTTTGCTAACCAGTTTTCTGGAAATCTGCAATGGGATACTCCTTAGCGCTGTGCAGCTGACGGTGACAAAGGAAATATACTCAGATGAAAACCTGAAAGAAGCTTTCTGAGAATTTGCTTTCTGATATGTGATTTCATCACTCATAGATACACCACTATTTGTTGGAGCCGATTCCTAGCACTGTTTCCGTGGATTCTGAGAAGTGATGTTTCGGAAGGTTTTGAAACGTAGAAGGAAAATGGAAACATCCTCCGAGAAAACCGGAGTGAAGATTTCTGAGAAACTTCTTTCTGATGTGTGAATTCATTTGAGTGTTACACCACCGTTCCTTGGGGGAGTTTGCTAGCACTCATTTTGTGGAATCTCAGAAGTGATGTCTTGGATATCGTTGAATCCCAGGGTGAATTGGGAAGTATCCTCAGACAAACCTGCAGAGAAGCCTTCTCAGAAACTTCTTTGTTGTGGGTGAATTCAGCTCACAGATTTCCATCATTGTTTTGTCTGAGAAGCTTACTAGCAGGGTTTTCGCAGAATCTGCAATACGACACACGGTGGCGCTCCGAGACCACAAATAACCTCAACTTAAAAAAGAAAGACGGTTTCTGAGAAACCGGTTTGTGATGTGTGAAATCACCCCACCGAGTTACACTTGTATTTCGTGGGGCCGTTGGATAACCCTGTTAGTGAGGAATCTGAGAACTGATACTTCAGATCCCTTTGAAAACTATGTGGCCAAAGGAAATGTCCTCCGATGAAAAAGAGAAAGAAGTTCTCTGAGAAACATCTTTGTGATCTGTGAATTCCTCTCACAGAGTTACAGCTTAGTTCTCAGGAAGCAGTTTTAGCTATCCCTCTTTTCGTGGAATCTGCCAAGTGAGATTTGGGAACCCATTGGGGCCCATTGTGCAAAAGGAAATATCTTCAGATAATAACTAGAGAGAAGCTTACTGAGAGATTGCTTTCAGATGCGTAACTTCATCACACAGAGTTCCACCCTTCCCTTCTTGGAACACTTTGCTAACTGTCTTGTCTTGTGTTCTGCAAAGTGATATTTGGGAGCTCATTGAGTGCTACGGTGAAAAAGGAAATGTCCTCAGATCAGTACTGTAAAGAAGCCTTCTGTGAAACTGCATTTCGATTTGTGAATGCAACTCACAGAGTTACACGTTTCTCTTCAGTGTTCAGTTTGCTAACACAGTTTTCTGGAAATCTACAATGGGATATTTCGAAACGCAGTGAACCTTGCCGTGACAAAGGTATTATCCTCAGATGAAAACTAGAAAGAAGCTTTGTTAGAAACTTCTTGGTTATGTGTAAATTCATCTCACAGAGTTACACTTATATTTCATGCTGCAGTCCATTATCACTGTTATGGAGGAACCTGAGAAGGAATTATTTGGATCACATTGAGGCCTACGCTGATAAAGGAAATATCATCAGTTCGAAACGTGAAAGAAGCTTTCTGAGAAACTTCTTTGTGATCTGTGAATTCTCCTCACAGAGTAACAGCTGAGTTCTCAGGAAGCATTTTGCTAACCCTCTTTTCGTGGAATCTGCAAAGTGAGATTTGGGAGCCCATAGGGGCCCATTGTGCAAAAGGAAATAACTTCAGATAATAACTAGAGAGAAGCTTACTGAGAGATTGCTTTCTGATGTGTGACTTCATCACACAGAATTCCACCCTTTCCTTCTTGAAACAGTTTGCTAACTCTCTTAACTTGTGTACTGCAAAGTGATATATGGGAGCTCAGTGAGGTCTACGGTGAAAAACGAAATATCCTCAGATCAAAACTGGAAAGAAGCCTTCTGAAAAACAGCATTTCGGTGTGTGAATGCCACTCACTGAGTTACACGTTTCTCTTCAGTGTTCAGTTTGCTAACGCAGTTTTCTGGAAATCTACAGTGGGATACTCCTTAGCGCTGTGCAGCTGACGGTGACAAAGGAAATATACTCAGATCAAAACCTGAAAGAAGCTGTCTGAGAATTTGCTTTCTGATATGTGATTTCATCTCTCATAGTTACACCACTATTTGTTGGAGCCGTTTCCTAGCACTGCTTCCGTGGATTCTGAGAAGTGATGTTTCGGAAGGGTTTGAAGCGTAGAAAGGGAAAGGAAACATCCTCCGAGAAAACCGGAGTGAAGCTTTCTGAGAAACTGCTTTCTGATGTGTGAATTCATTTGACAGTGTTACACCACCCTTCCTTGGGGGAGTTTGCTAGCACTCATTTCGTGGAATCTCAGAAGTGATGTCTTGGATATCGTAGAATCCCAGGGTGAATAGGGAAGTATCCTCAGACAAACCTGCAGAGAAACCTTCTGAGAAACTTCTTTGTTGTGGGTGAATTCAGCCCACAGATTTCCATCATTGTTTTGTCTGAGAAGCTTACTAGCAGGGTTTTCGCAGAAATTGCAATACGACACACGGTGGCGCTCCGAGACCACAAATAACCTCATCTTAAAAAGGAAAGACGGTTTGCGACAAACCGGTTTGTGATGTGTGAACTCAGCCCGCCGAGTTACACTTGTATTTCGTGGTCCGTTGGATAGCCCGGTTAGTGAGGAATCTGAGAACTGATATTTCAGATCCCTTTGAAGACTATGAGGCCAAAGGAAATGTCCTCCGATGAAAAAGAGAAAGAATTTCTCTGAGAAACATCTTTGTGCTCTGTGAATTCCTCTCACAGAGTTACAGCTTAGTTCTCAGGAAGCAGTTAGCTAACACTCTGTTCGTGGAATCTGCAAAGTGAGATTTGGGAGCCCATAGGGGCCCATGGTGAAAAAGGAAATATCCTCAGATAAGAACTAGAGAGAAGCTTACTGAGAGATTGCTTTCTGACGTGTGACGTCATCACACAGAGTTCCACCCTTCCCTTCTTGGTACAGTTTGCTAACTCTCTTAACTTGTGTTCTGCAAACTGATATTTGGGAGCTCAGTGAGTGCTACGGAGAGAAAGTAAATGTCCTCAGATCAATACTCTAAAGAAGCCTTCTGTGAAACTGTATTTCGATGTGTGAATGCAACTCACAGAGTTACACGTTTCTCTTCAGTGTTCAGTTTGTTAACACAGTTTTCTGGAAATCTACAATGGGATATTTCTGAACGCAGTGAACCTTGCCGTGACAAAGGAAATATCCTCAGATGAAAACAAGAGAGAAGCTTTGTTAGAAACTACTTGGTGATGTGTAAATTCATCTCACAGAGTTACACTTATGTTTCATGCAGCAGTCCATTATCACTGTTTTGGAGGAACCAGAGAAAGACTTATTTGGATCGCATTGAGGCCTACGCTGATAAACGAAATATCATCAGTTCAAAACGTGAAAGAAGCTTTCTGAAAAACTTCTTTGTGATCTGTGAATTCCCCTCATGGAGTTACAGCTGAGTTCTCAGGAAGCATTTTGCTAACCCTCTTTTCGTGGAATCTGCAAAGTGAGATTTGGGAGCCCATAGGGGCCCATTGTGAAAAAGGAAATATCTTCAGATAATAACTAGGGAGAAGCTTACTGAGAGATTGCTTTCTGATCTGTGACTTCATCACACGGAGTTCAACACTTTCCTTCTTGGAACAGTTTGCTAACTCTCTTAACTTGTGTTCTGCAAAGTGATATTTGGGAGCTCAGTGAGGTCTATGGTGAAAAAGGAAATATCCTCAGATGAAAACTGGAAAGAAGCCTTCTGAGAAACAGCATTTCGATGTGTGAATGCCACTCACTGAGTTACACGTTTCTCTTCAGTGTTCAGTTTGCTAACACAGTTTTCTGCAAATCTGCAATGGGATACTCCTTAGCGCTGTGCAGGAGACGGTGACAAAGGAAATATACTCAGATGAAAACCTGAAAGAAGCTTTCTGAGAATTTGCTTTCTGATATGTGATTTCATCTCTCATAGTTACACCACTATTTGTTGGAGCCGTATCCTAGCACTGTTTCCGTGGATTCTGAGAAGTGATGTTTCGGAAGGGTTTGAAGCGTAGAAGGAAAAAGGAAACATCCTCCAAGAAAACCGGAGTGAAGCTTTCTGAGAAACTGCTTTCTGATGTGTGAATTCATTTGACAGTGTTACACCACCCTTCCTTGGGGGAGTTTGCTAGCACTCATTTTGTGGAATCTCAGAAGTGATGTCTTGGATATCGTTGAATCCCAGGGTGAATAGGGAAGTATCCTCAGACAAACCTGCAGAGAAACCCTCTCAGAAACTTCTTTGTTGTGGGTGAATAGAGCCCGCAGATTTCCATCATTGTTCTCTCTGGGTAGCTTACTAGCAGGGTTTTCGCAGACATTGCAATACGACACACGGTGGCGCTCCGAGACCACAAATAACCTCATCTTGAAAAAGAAAGACGGTTTCTGAGAAACCGGTTTGTGATGTGTGAATTCAGCCCACCGAGTTACACTTGTATTTCGTGGGGCCGTTGGATAGCCCTGTTAGTGAGGAATCTGAGAACTGATATTTCAGATCCCTTTGAAGACTATGTGGCCAAAGGAAATGTCCTCCGATGAAAAAGAGAAAGAAGCTGTCTGAGAAACTACTTTGTGATCTGTGTATTCCTCTCACAGAGTTACAGCGTAGTTCTCAGGAAGCAGTTAGGTAACACTCTTTTCGTGGAATCTGAGAAGTGAGATTTGGGAGCCCATAGGCGCCCATGGTGTAAAAGGAAATATCCTCAGATAAGAACTAGAGAGAAGCTTACTGAGAGATTGCTTTCTGATGTGTGACTTCATCACACAGAGTTCCACCCTTCCCTTCTTGGAACAGTTTGCTAACTCTCTTATGGTGAGTTCTGCAATGTGATATTTGGGAGCTCATTGAGTGCTACGGTGAAAAAGGAAATGTCCTCAGATCAATACTTTAAAGAAGGCTTCTGTGAACCTGCATTTCGATGTGTGAATTCAACTCACAGAGTTACACGTTTCTCTTCAGTGTTCAGTTTGCTAACACAGTTTTCTGGAAATCTGCAATGGGATATTTCTCAAGGCAATGAACCTTGCCGTGACAAGGAAATATCCTCATATGAAAACTAGAAAGAAGCTTTGTTAGAAACTTCTTGGTAATGTGTAAATTCATCTAACAGTGTTACAATTATGTTTCATGCAGTGGTCCATTTTCACTGTTTTGGAGGAACCAGAGAAAGACTTATTTGGATCGCATTGAGGCCTACGCTGATAAAGGAAATATCATCATTTCAAAACGTGAAAGAAGCTTACTGAGAAACTTCTTTGTGATCTGTGAATTCTCCTCACAGAGTTACAGCTGAGTTCTCAGGAAGCATTTTGCTAACCCTCTTTTCGTGGAATCTGCAAAGTGAGATTTGGGAGCCCATAGGGGCCCATGGTGAAAAAGGAAATACCTTCAGATAATAACTAGAGAGAAGCTAACTGAGAGATTGCTTTCTGATGTGTGACTTCATCACACAGAGTTCCACCCTTCCCTTCTTAGAACAGTTTGCTAACTGTCTTATCTTGTGTTCTGCAAAGTGATATTCGGGATCTCACTGAGTGCTACGGTGAAAAAGGAAATGTCCTCAGATCAATACTGTAAAGAAGCCTTCTGTGAAACTGCATTTCGATGTGTGAATGCAACTCACAGAGTTTCACGTTTCTCTTCAGTGTTCAGTTTGCTAACACAGTTTTCTGGAAATCTGAAATGGGATATTTCTGAACGCAATGAACCTAGCCGTGAAAAGGAAATATCCTCAGGGGAAAACTAGAAAGAAGCTTTGTTAGAAACTTCTTGGTGATGTGTAAATTCATCTCACAGAGTTACACATATGTTTCATGCAGCAGTCGATTATCACTGTTTTGGAGGAACCAGAGAAAGACTTATTTGGATCGCATTGAGGCCTACACTGATAAAGGAAATATCATCATTTCAAAACGTGAAAGAAGCTTTCTGAGAAACTTCTTTGTGATCTGTGAATTCCCCTCACAGTGTTACAGATTAGTTCTCAGGAAGCATTTTACTAAGCCTCTTTTTGGGGAATATGCAAAGTGAGGTTTGGGAACCCATAGGGCCCTATTGTGAGAAAGGAAATATCTTCACATAATAACTAGAGAGAACCTTACTGAGAGATTGCTTTCTGATGTGTGACTTCATCACAAAGAGTTCCACCCTTTCCTTCTTGGAACAGTTTGCTAACTCTCTTAACTTGTGTTCTTCAAAGTGATATTTGGGAGCTCCGTGAGGGCCATGGTGAAAAAAGAAATATCCTCAGAGAAGAACTAGAGAGAAGCTTACTGAGAGATTGTTTTCTGATGTGTGACTTCATCACACAGAGTTCCACCCTTCCCTTCTTGGAACAGTTTGCTAACTCTCTTATGGTATGTGCTGCAATGTGATATTTGGGAGCTCATTGATTGCTACGGTGAAAAAGGAAATGCCCTCAGATCAATACTGTAAAGAAGCCTTCTGTGAAACTGCATTTAGATGTGTGAATGCAATTCACAGAGTTACACGTTTCTCTTCAGTGTTCAGTTTGCTAACACAGCTTTCTGGAAATCTGTAATGGGATATTTCTGAACGCAATGAACCTTGCCGTGACAAAGGAAATATCCTCAGATGAAAACTAGAAAGAAGCTTTGTTAGAAACTTCTTGGTGATGTGCAAATTCATCTCACAGAGTTACACTTATGTTTCATGCAGCAGTCCATTATCACTGTTTTGGAGGAACCAGAGAAAGACTTATTTGGATCGCATTGAGGCCTACGCTGATAAAGGAAATATCATCACTTCAAAACGTGAAAGAAGCTTTCTGAGAAACTTCTTTGTGATCTGTGAATTCCCCTCACAGAGTTACAGCTTAGTTCTCAGGAAGCATTTTGCTAACCCTCTTATCGTGGAATCTGCAAAGTGAGATTTTGGAACTCATAGGGGCCCATTGTGAAAAAGGAAGTATCTTCAGAAAATAACCAGAGAGAAGCTTACTGGGAGATTGCTTTCTGATGTGTGACTTCATCACACAGAGTTCCACCATTTCCTTCTTGGAACAGTTTGCTAACTCTCTTAACTTGTGTTCTGCAAAGTGATATTTGGGAGCCCATATGGGCCCACGGTGAAAAAGGAAATATCCTCAGATAAGAACTAGAGAGAAGCTTACTGAGAGATTGCTTTCTGATGTGTGACTTCATCACACAGAGTTCCACCCTTCCCTTCTTGGAACAGTTTGCTAACTCTCTTATGGTATGTGCTGCAATGTGATATTTGGGAGCTCATTGATTGCTACGGTGAAAAAGGAAATGCCCTCAGATCAATACTGTAAAGAAGCCTTCTGTGAAACTGCATTTAGATGTGTGAATGCAATTCACAGAGTTACACGTTTCTCTTCAGTGTTCAGTTTGCTAACACAGCTTTCTGGAAATCTGTAATGGGATATTTCTGAACGCAATGAACCTTGCCGTGACAAAGGAAATATCCTCAGATGAAAACTAGAAAGAAGCTTTGTTAGAAACTTCTTGGTGATGTGCAAATTCATCTCACAGAGTTACACTTATGTTTCATGCAGCAGTCCATTATCACTGTTTTGGAGGAACCAGAGAAAGACTTATTTGGATCGCATTGAGGCCTACGCTGATAAAGGAAATATCATCACTTCAAAACGTGAAAGAAGCTTTCTGAGAAACTTCTTTGTGATCTGTGAATTCCCCTCACAGAGTTACAGCTTAGTTCTCAGGAAGCATTTTGCTAACCCTCTTATCGTGGAATCTGCAAAGTGAGATTTTGGAACTCATAGGGGCCCATTGTGAAAAAGGAAGTATCTTCAGAAAATAACCAGAGAGAAGCTTACTGGGAGATTGCTTTCTGATGTGTGACTTCATCACACAGAGTTCCACCCTTTCCTTCTTGGAACAGTTTGCTAACTCTCTTAACTTGTGTTCTGCAAAGTGATATTTGGGAGCCCATATGGGCCCACGGTGAAAAAGGAAATATCCTCAGATAAGAACTAGAGAGAAGCTTACTGAGAGATTGCTTTCTGATGTGTGACTTCATCACACAGAGTTCCACCCTTCCCTTCTTGGAACAGTTTGCTAACTCTCTTATGGTGAGTTCTGAAATGTGATATTTGGGAGCTCATTGAGTGCTACGGTGAAAAAGGAAATGTCCTCAGATCAATACTTTAAAGAAGGCTTCCGTGTAACTGCATTTCGATGTGTGAATGCAACTCACAGAGTTACACGTTTCTTTTCCGTGTTCAGTTTGCTAACACAGTTTTCTGGAAATCTACAATGGGATATTTCTCAACGCAATGAACCTTGCCGTGACAAGGAAATATCCTCAGATGAAAACTAGAAAGAAGCTTTGTGAGAAACTTCTTGGTAATGTGTAAATTCATCTAACTGTGTTACACTTATATTTCATGCAGCAGTCCATTTTCACTGTTTTGGAGGAACCAGAGAAAGACTTATTTGGATCGCATTGAGGCCTACGCTGATAAAGGAAATATCATCATTTCAAAACGTTAAAGAATCTTTCTGATAAAATTCTTTGTGATCTGTGAATTCCCCTCACAGAGTTACAGCTTAGTCTCAGGAAGCATTTTGCTAACCCTCTTTTCGTGGAATCTGCAAAGTGAGATTTCGGAGCCCATAGGGTCCCATTGTGAAAAAGGAAATATCTTCAGATAACAATAGAGAGAAGCTTACTGAGAGATTGCTTTCTGATGTGTGACTTCATCACACAGAGTTCCACCCTTCCCTTCTTAGAACAGTTTGCTAACTGTCTTATCTTGTGTTCTGCAAAGTGATATTTGGGCGCTCATTGAGTGCTACGGTGAAAAAGGAAATGTCCTCAGATCAATACTGTAAAGAAGCCTTCTGTGAACCTGCATTTCGATGTGTGAATGCAACTCACAGAGTTACAGGTTTCTCTTCAGTGTTCAGTTTGCTAACAAAGTTTTCTGGAAATCTGCAATGGGATATTTCTGAACGCAATGAACCTTGCCGTGAGAAAGGAAATATCCTCAGGTGAAAACTAGAAAGAAGCTTTGTTAGAAACTTCTTGGTGATGTGTAAATTCATCTCACAGAGTTACACTTATGTTTCATGCAGCAGTCCCTTATCACTGTTTTGGAGGAACCAGAGAAAGACTTATTTGGATCGCATTGAGGCCTACGCTGATAAAGGAAATATCATCAGTTCAAAACGTGAAAGAAGCTTTCTGAAAAACTTCTTTGTGATCTGTGAATTCATCTCACAGAGTTACAGCTGAGTTCTCAGGAAGCATTTTGCTAACCCTCTTTTCGTGGAATCTGCAAAGTGAGATTTGGGAGCCCATAGGGGCCCATTGTTAAAAAGGAAATATCTTCAGATAACAACTAGAGAGAAGTTTACTGAGAGATTGATTTCTGATGTGTGACTTCATTACACAGAGTTCCACCCTTTCCTGCTTGGACCAGTTGGCTAACTCTCTTAACTTGTGTTCTGCAAAGTGATATTTTGGAACTCATTGAGGGCTATGGTGAAAAAGGAAATATCCTCAGATCAAAACTGGAAAGAAGCCCTCTGGGAAACAGCATTTCGATGTGTGAATGCCACTCACTGAGTTACACGTTTCTCCTCAGTGTTAAGTTTGCTAACACAGTTTTCTGGAAATCTGCAATGGGATACTCCTTAGCGCTGTGCAGCTGACGGTGACAAAGGAAATATACTCAGATGAAAACCTGAAAGAAGCTTTCTGAGAATTTGCTTTCTGATATGTGATTTCATCTCTCATAGTTACACCACTATTTATTGGAGCCGTTTCCTAGCACTGTTTCCGTGGATTCTGAGAAGTGATGTTTCGGAAGGGTTTGAAGCGTAGAAGGAAAAAGGAAACATCCTCCAAGAAAACCGGAGTGAAGCTTTCTGAGAAACTGCTTTCTGATGTGTGAATTCATTTGACAGTGTTACACGACCCTTCCTTGGGGGAGTTTGCTAGCACTCATTTTGTGGAATCTCAGAAGTGATGTCTTGGATATCGTTGAATCCCAGGGTGAATAGGGAAGTATCCTCAGACAAACCTGCAGAGAAGCCTTCTCAGAAACTGCTTTGATGTGGGTGAATTCAGCCCACAGATTTCCATCATTGTTTTGTCTGGGTAGCTTACTAGCAGGGTTTTCGCAGAATCTGCAATACGACACACGGTGGCGCTCGGAGACCACAAATAAACTCATCTTAAAAAAGAAAGACGGTTTCTGAGAAACCGGTTTGTGATGTGTGAATTCACCCCACCGAGTTACACTTGTATTTCTTGGGGCCGTTGGATAACCCTGTTAGTGAGGAATCTGAGAACTGATATTTCAGATCCCTTTGAAGACTACGTGGCCAAAGGAAATGTCCTCTGATGAAAAAGAGAAAGAAGTTCTCTGAGAAACATCTTTGTGATCTGTGAATTCCTCTCACAGAGTTACAGCTTAGTTTTCAGGAAGCAGTTAGCTAAAACTCCTTTCGTGGAATCTGCCAAGTGAGATTTAGGAGCCCATAGGGGCCCATGGTGAAAAAGGAAATATCCTCAGATAAGAATTAGAGAGAAGCTTACTGAGAGATTGCTTTCTGATGTGTGACTTCATCACACAGAGTTCCACCCTTCCCTTCTTGGAACAGTTTGCTAACTCTCTTATAGGAGTTCTGCAATGTGATATTTGGCAGCTCATTGAGTGCTACGGTGAAAAAGGAAATGTCCTCAGATAAAAACTTTAAAGAAGGCTTCTGTGAAACTGCATTTCGATGTGTGAATGCAACTCACAGAGTTACACGTTTCTCTTCAGTGTTCAGTTTGCTAACACAGTTTTCTGGAAATCTGCAATGGGATATGTCTGAACGCAATGAACCTTGCCGTGACATGGAAATATCCTCAGATGAAAACTAGAAAGAAGCTTTGTTAGAAACTTCTTGGTGATGTGTAAATTCATCTAACAGTGTTACACTTATGTTTCATGCAGCAGTCCATTTTCACTATTTTGGAGGAACCGGAGAAAGACTTATTTGGATCGCATTGAGGCCTACGCTGATAAAGGAAATATCATCATTTCAAAACGTGAAAGAAGCTTTCTGAGAAACTTCTTTGTGATCTGTGAATTCCCCTCACAGAGTTACAGCTTAGTTTTCAGGAAGCATTTTGCTAACCCACTTTTCGTGGAATCTGCAAAGTGAGATTTGGGAGCCCATAGGGTCCAATTGTGAAAAAGGAAATATCTTCAGATAACAACTAGAGAGAAGCTTACTGAGAGATTGCTTTCTGATGTGTGACTTCATCACACAGAGTTCCACCCTTCCCTTCTTAGAACAGATTGCTAACTGTCTTATCTTGTGTTCTGCAAAGTGATATTTGGGCGCTCATTGAGTGCTACGGTGAAAAAGGAAATGTCCTCAGATCAATACTGTAAAGAAGCCTTCTGTGAACCTGCATTTCGATGTGTGAATGCAACTCACAGAGTTACAGGCTTCTCTTCAGTGTTCAGTTTGCTAACAAAGTCTTCTGGAAATCTGCAATGGGATATTTCTGAACGCAATGAACCTTGCCGTGAAAGGAAATATCCTCAGGTGAAAACTAGAAAGAAGCTCTGTTAGAAACTTCTTGGTGATGTGTAAATTCATCTCACAGAGTTACACTTATGTTTCATGCAGCAGTCCCTTATCACTGTTTTGGAGGAACCAGAGAAAGACTTATTTGGATCGCATTGAGGCCTACGCTGATAAAGGAAATATCATCAGTTCAAAACGTGAAAGAAGCTTTCTGAGAAACATCTTTGTGATCTGTGAATTCCCCTCACAGAGTTACAGCTGAGTTCTCAGGAAGCATTTTGCTAACCCTCTTTTCGTGGAATCTGCAAAGTGAGATTTGGGAGCCCATAGGGGCCCATTGTGGAAAAGGAAATATCTTCAGATAATAACTAGAGAGAAGGTTACTGAGAGATTGCTTTCTGATGTGTGACTTCATCACACAGAGTTCCACCCTTTCCTTCTTGGAACAGTTTGCTAACTCTCTCAACTTGTGTTCTGCAAAGTGATATTTTGGAGCTCATTGAGGGCTATGGTGAAAAAGGAAATATTCTCAGACCAAAACTGGACAGAAGCACTCTGAGAAACAGCATTTCGATGTGTGAATGCCACTCACTGAGTTACACGTTTCTCCTCAGTGTTCACTTTGCTAACACAGTTTTCTGGAATTCTGCAATGGCATACTCCTTAGCGCTGTGCAGCTGACGGTGACAAAGGAAATATACTCATGTGAAAACCTGAAAGAAGCTTTCTGAGAATTTGCTTTCTGATATGTGATTTCATCTCTTATAGTTACACCACTATTTGTTGGAGCCGTTTCCTAGCACTGTTTCCGTGGATTCTGAGAAGTGATGTTTCGGAAGGGTTTGAAGCGTAGAAGGAAAAAGGAAAATCCTCCGAGAACACCGGAGTGATGCTTTCTGAGAAACTGCTTTCTGATGTGTGAATTCATTTGACAGTGTTACACCACACTTCCTTGGGGGAGTTTGCTAGCACTCATTTTGTGGAATCTCAGAAGTGATGTCTTGGATATCATTGAATCCCAGGGTGAATAGGGAAGTATCCTCAGACAAACCTGCAGAGAAGCCTTCTCAGAAACTTATTTGTTGTGGGTGAATTCAGCCCGCAGATTTCCAACATTGTTTTGTCTGGGTAGCTTACTAGCAGGGTTTTCGCAGAATCTGCAATACGACACACGGTGGCACTCCGATACCACAAATAACCTCATCTTAAAAAAGAAAGACGGTTTCTGAGAAACCGGTTTGTGATGTGTGAATTCAGCCCACCGAGTTACACTTGTATTTCGTGGGTCCGTTGGATAGCCCTGTTAGTGAGGAATCTGAGAACTAATATTTCAGATCCCTTTGAAGACTATGTGGCCAAAGGAAATGTCCTCCGATGAAAAGGAGAAAGAAGTTCTCTGAGAAACTACTTTGTGATCTGTGAATTCCTCTCACAGAGTTACAGCTTAGTTCTCAGGAAGCAGTTAGCTAACACTCTGTTCGTGGAATCTGCCAAGTGAGATTTGGGAGCCCATAGGGGCCCATGGTGAAAAAGGAAATATCCTCAGATAGGAACTAGAGAGAAGCTTACTGAGAGATTTCTTTCTGATGTGTGACTTCATCACACAGAGTTCCACCCTTCCCTTCTTGGAACAGTTTGCTAACTCTCTTAACTTGTGTTCTGCAAAATGATATTTGGGAGATCAGTGAGTGCTACGGAGAGAAAGGAAATGTCCTCAGATCAATACTGTCAAGAACGCTTCTGTGAAACTGCATTTCGATGTGTGAATGCAACTCACAGAGTTACACGTTTCTCTTCAGTGTTCAGTTTGCTAACACAGTTTTCTGGAAATCTACAATGGGGTATATCTGAACGCAGTGAACCTTGCCGTGACAAAGGTAATATCCTCAGATGAAAACTAGAGAGAAGCTTTGTTAGAAACTTCTTGGTGATGTGTAAACTCATCTCACAGAGTTACACTTATGTTTCATGCAGCAGTCCATTATCACTGTTTTGGAGGAACCAGAGAAAGACTTATTTGGATCGCATTGAGGCCTACGCTGATAAAGGAAATATCATCAGTTCAAAACGTGAAAGAAGCTTTCTGAGAAACTTCTTTGTGATCTCTGAATTCCCCTCACAGAGTTACAGCTGAGTTCTCAGGAAGCATTTTGCTAACCCTCTTTTCGTGGAATCTGCAAAGTGAGATTTGGGAGCCCATAGGGGCCCATTGTGAAAAAGGAAATATCTTCAGATAATAACTAGAGAGAAGCTTACTGAGAGATTGCTTTCTGATGTGTGACTTCATCACACAGAGTTCCACCCTTTCCTTCTTGGAACAGTTTGCTAACTCTCTTAACTTGTGTTCTGCAAAGTGATATTTTGGAGCTCATTGAGGGCTATGGTGAAAAAGGAAATATCCTCAGATCAAAACTGGAAAGAAGCCCTCTGAGAAACAGCATTTCGATGTGTGAATGCCACTCACTGAGTTACACGTTTCTCCTCAGTGTTCAGTTTGCTAACACAGTTTTCTGGAATTCTGCAATGGCATACTCCTTAGCGCTGTGCAGCCGACGGTGACAAAGGAAATATACTCAGATGAAAACCTGAAAGAAGCTTTCTGAGAATTTGCTTTCTGATATGTGATTTCATCTCTCATAGTTACAGCACTATTTGTTGGAGCCGTTTCCTAGCACTGTTTCCGTGGATTCTGAGAAGTGATGTTTCGGAAGGGTTTGAAGCGTAGAAGGAAAAAGGAAACATCCTCCAAGAAAACCGGAGTGAAGCTTTCTGAGAAACTGCTTTATGATGTGTGAATTCATTTGAGAGTTACACCACCCTTCCTTGGGGGAGTTTGCTAGCACTCATTTTGTGGAATCTCAGAAGTGATGTCTTGGATATCGTTGAATCCCAGGGTGAATAGGGAAGTAGCCTCAGACAAACCTGCAGAGAAGCCTTCTCAGAAACTTCTTTGTTGTGGATGAATTCAGCCCACAGATTTCCATCATTGTTTTGTCTGAGAAGCTTACTAGCAGGGTTTTTGCAGAATCTGCAATACGACACACGGTGGCGCTCCCAGACCACAAATAACCTCATCTTAAAAAAGAAAGACGGTTTCTGAGAAACCAGTTTGTGATGTGTCAATTCAGCCCACCGAGTTACACTTGTATTTCATGGGGCCGTTGGATAGCCCTGTTAGTGAGGAATCTGAGAACTGATATTTCAGATCCCTTTGAAGACTATGTTTCCAAAGGAAATGTCCTCCGATGAAAAAGAGAAAGAAGTTCTCTCAGAAACTTTTTTGTGATCCGTGAATTCCTCTCACAGAGTTACAGCTTAGTTCTCAGGAAGCAGTTAGCTAACACTCTTTTCGTGGAATCTGCCAAGTGAGATTTGGGAGCCCATAGGGGCCCATTGTGAAAAAGGAAATATCCTCAGATAAGAACTAGAGAGAAGCTTACTGAGAGATTGCTTTCTGATGTGTGACTTCATCACACAGAGTTCCACCCTTCCCTTCTTGAACAGTTTGCTAACTCTCTTATGGTGTGTTCTGCAATGTGATATTTGGGACCTCATTGAGTGCTACGGTGAAAAAGGAAATGTCCTCAAATCAATCCTGTCAAGAAGGCTTCTGTGAAACTGCATTTCGATGTGTGAATGCAACTCACAGAGTTACACGTTTCTCTTCAGTGTTCAGTTTGCTAACACAGTTTTCTGGAAAACTGCAATGGGATATTTCTGAATGCAATGAACCTTGCGTGACAAAGGAAATATCCGAAGATGAAAACTAGAAAGAAGTTTTGTTAGAAACTTCTTGGTGATGTGTAAATTCATCTCACAGAGTTACACTTATGTTTCATGCAGCAGTCCATTATCACTGTTTTGGAGAAACCAGAGAAAGACTTATTTGGATCGCATTGAGGCCTACGCTGATAAAGGAAATATCATCAGTTCAAAACGTGAAAGAAGCTTTCTGAGAAACTTCTTTGTGATCTGTGAATTCCCCTCACAGAGTTACAGCTGAGTTCTCAGGAAGCATTTTGCTACCCCTCTTTTCGTGGAATCTGCAAAGTGAGATTTGGGAGCCCATAGGGGCCCATTGTGAAAAAGGAAATATCTTCAGATAATAACTAGAGAGAAGCTTACTGAGAGATTGCTTTGTGATGTGTGACTTCATCACACAGAGTTCCACCCTTTCCTTCTTGGCACAGTTTGCTAACTCTCTTAACTTGTGTTCTGCAAAGTGATATTTGGGAGCTCAGTGAGTGCTACGGAGAAAAAGGGAATGTCCTCAGATCAATACTGTAAAGAAGCCTTCTGTGAAACTGCATTTCGATGTGTGAATGCAACTCACTGTCTCACACGTTTCTCTTCAGTGTTCAGTTTGCTAACACAGTTCTCTGGAAATCTACAAAGGGATATTTCTGAACGCAGTGAACCTTGCCGTGACAAAGGTAATATCCTCAGATGAAAACTAGAAAGAAGCTTTGTTAGAAACTTCTTAGTGATGTGCAAATTCATCTCACAGAGTTACACTTATATTTCATGCAGCCGTCCATTATCACTGTTTTGGAGGAACCTGAGAAAGACTTATTTGGATCGCTTTGAGGCCTACGCTGTTAAAGGAAATATCATCAGTTCAAAACGGGAAAGAAGCTCTGAGAAACTTCTTTGTGATCTGTGAATTCTCCTCACAGAGTTACAGCTGAGTTTTCAGGAAGCATTTTGCTAACCCTCTTTTCGTGGAATCTGCAAAGTGAGAATTGGGAGCCCATAGGGGCCCATTGTGAAAAAGGAAATATCTTCAGATAATAACTAGAGAGAAGCTTACTGAGAGATTGCTTTGTGATGTGTGACTTCATCATACAGAGTTCCACCCTTTCCTTCTTGGAACAGTTTGCTAACTCTCTTAACTTGTGTTCTGCAAAGTGATATTTGGGAGCTCAGTGAGGGCTATGGTGAAAAGGGAAATATCCTCAGATCGAAACTGGATAGAAGCCTTCTGAGAAACAGCATTTCGATGTGTGAATGCCACTCACTGAGTTACACGTTTCTCTTCAGTGTTCAGTTTGCTAACACAGTTTTCTGGAAATCTGCAATGGGATACTCCTTAGTGCTGTGCAGCTGACGTTGACAAAGGAAATATACTCATGTGAAATCCTGAAAGAAGCTTTCTGAATTTGCTTTCTGATATGTGATTTCATCTCTCATAGTTACAGCACTATTTGTTGGAGCCGTTTCCTAGCACTGTTTCCGTGAATTCTGAGAAGTGATGTTTCGGAAGGGTTTGAAGCGTAGAAGGAAAAAGGAAACATCCTCCGAGAAAACTGGAGTGAAGCTTTCTGAGAAACTGCTTTCTGATGTGTGAATTCATTTGACAGTGTTACACCACCCTTCCTTGGGGGAGTTTGCTAGCACTCATTTTGTGGAATCTCAGAAGTGATGTCTTGGATATCGTTGAATCCCAGGGTGAATAGGGAAGTATCCTCAGACAAACCTGCAGAGAAACCTTCTCAGAAACTTCTTTGTTGTGCGTGATTTCAGCCCACAGATTTCCATCTTTGTTTTGCTGAGAAGCTTACTTGCACGGTTTTCACAGAATCTGCAATACGACACACGGTGGCGCTCCGAGACCACAAATAACCTCATCTTAAAAGAGAAAGACGGTTTCTGAGAAACCATTTGTGATGTGTGAATTCAACCCACCGAGTTACACTTATAAGTCGTGGGGCCGTTGGATAGCCCTGTTAGTGAGGAATCTGAGAACTGATATTTCAGATCCCTTTGAAGACTTTGTGGCCAAAGGAAATGTCCTCCGATGAAAAAAAGAAAGAAGTTCTCTGAGAAACTTCTTTGTGATCGGTGAATTCCCCTCACAGAGTTACAGCTTAGTTCTCAGGAAGCATTTTGCTACCCCTCTTTTCGTGGAATCTGAAAAGTGAGATTTGGGAACCCATAGGGGCCCATTGTAAAAAAGGAAATATCTTCACATAATAACTAGAGAGAAGCTTACTGAGAGATTGCTTTCTGATGTGTGACTTCATCACACAGAGTTCCACCCTTTCCTTCTTGGAACAGTTTGCTAACTCTCTTAACTTGTGTTCTGCAAAGTGATATTCGGGAGCTCAGTGAGGGCTATGGTGAAAAAGGAAATATCCTCAGATCAAAACTGGAAAGAAGCCTTCTCAGAAACGGCATTTCGATGTGTGAATGCCACTAACAGAGTTACACCTTTCTCTTCAGTGCTCAATTCGCTAACACAGTTTTCTTGAAATCTGCAATGGGATACTTATGAACGCAGTGAAGCTTGAGTTGACAAAGGATATAGCCTCAGATGAAAACTAGAAAGAAGCTTTGTTAGAAACTTCTTGGTGATGCATGAATTCATCTAACAGAGTTACACCTACGTGTCATGCAGCAGTGCAATATCACTGTGTTTGAGGAACCTGAGAGGATTTCTTTGTATCGCATTGAGGCCTACGCTGATAAAGGAAATATCATCATTTCAAAACGTGAAAGAAGCTGAGAAACTTCTTTGTGATCTGTGAATTCCCCTCACAGAGTTACAGCTTAGTTCTCAGGAAGCATTTTGCTAACCCTCTTTTCGTGGAATCTGCAAAGCGAGATTTGGGAACCCATAGGGCCCCATTGTGAGAAAGGAAATATCTTCACATAATAACTAGAGAGAACCTTACTGAGAGATTGCTTTCTGATGTGTGACTTCATCACACAGAGTTCCACCCTTTCCTTCTTGGAACAGTTTGCTAACTCTCTTAACTTGTGTTCTGCAAAGTGATATTTGGGAGCTCAGTGAGGGCTATTGTGAAAAAGGAAATATCCTCAGATCAAAACTGGAAAGAAGCCTTCTGAGAAACAGCACTTCGATGTGTGAATGCCACTCACTGAGTTACACGTTTCTCTTCAGTGTTCAGTTTGCTAACACAGTTTTCTGGAAATCTGCAATGGGATACTCCTTAGCGCTGTGCCGCTGACGGTGACAAAGGAAATATACTCAGATGAAAACCTGAAAGAAGCTTTCTGAGAATTTGCTTTCTGATATGTGATTTCATCTCTCATAGTTATACCACTATTTGTTGAAGCCGTTTCCTAGCACTGTTTCCGTGGATTCTGAGAAGTGATGTTTCGGAAGGGTTTGAAGCGCAGAAGGAAAAAGGAGACATCCGCCGAGAAAACCGGAGTGAAACTTTTTGAGAAACTGCTTTCTGATGTGTGAATTCATTTCACAGAGTTACACGACCCTTCCTTGGGGGAGTTTGCTAGCACTCATTTTGAGGAATCTCAGAAGTGATGTCTTGGATATCGTTGAATACCAGGGTGAATAGGGAAGTATCCTCAGTCAAACCTGCAGAGAAGCCTTCTCAGAAACTTCTTTGTTGTGGGTGAATTCAGCCCACAGATTTCCATCATTGTTTTGTCTGAGAAGCTTACTAGCAGGGTTTTCGCAGAATCGGCAATACGACACACGGAGGCGCTCCGAGACCACAAATAACCTCATCTTAAAAAAGAAAGACGGTTTCTGAGAAACCGGTTTGTGATGTGTGAATTCAGCCCACCGAGTTACACTTGTATGTCGTGGGGCCGTTGGATAGCCCTGTTAGTGAGGAATCTGAGAACTGATATGTCAGATCCCTTTGAAGACTATGTGGCCAAAGGAAATGTCCTCCGATGAAAAAGAGAAAGAAGTTCTCAGAGAAACTTCTTTGTGATCCGTGAATTCCTCTCACAGAGTTACAGCTTAGTTCTCAGGAAGCAGTTAGCTAACACTCTTTTCGTGGAATCTGCCAAGTGAGATTTGGGAGCCCATAGTGGCGCATGGTGAAAAAGGAAATATCCTCAGATAAGAACTAGAGAGAAGCTTACTGAGAGATTGCTTTCTGATGTGTGACTTCATCACACAGAATTCCACCCTTCCCTTCTTAGGAAAGTTTGGTAACGGTCTTATCTTGTGTTCTGCAAAGTGATATTTGTGATCTCACTGAGTGCTACGGTGAAAAAGGAAATGTCCTCATATCAATACTGTAAAGAAGCCTTCTGTGAAACTGCATTTCGATGTGTGAATGCAACTCACAGAGTTACACGTTTGTCTTCAGTGTTCAGTTTGCTAACACAGTTTTCTGGAAATTCTGCATTGGGATATTTCTGAACGCAATGAACCTTGCCGTGACAAAGGAAATATCCTCAGGTGAAAACTAGAAAGAAGCTTTGTTAGAAATTTCTTGGTGATGTGTAAATTCACCTCACAGAGTTACACTTATGTTTCATGCAGCAGTCCATTATCACTGTTTTGGAGGAAGCAGAGAAAGACTTATTTGGATCGCATTGAGGCCTACGCTGATAAAGGAAATATCATCAGTTCAAAACGTGAAAGAAGCTTTCTGAGAAACTTCTTTGTGATCTGTGAATTCCCCTCACAGAGTTACAGCTTAGTTCTCAGGAAGCATTTTACTAACCCTCTTTTCGTGGAATCTGCAAAGTGAGATTTGGGAACCCATAGGGCCCCATTGTGAGAAAGGAAATATCTTCACATAATAACTAGAGAGAACCTTACTGAGAGATTGCTTTCTGATGTGTGACTTCATCACACAGAGTTCCACCCTTTCCTTCTTGGAACAGTTTGCTAACTCTCTTAACTTGTGTTCTGCAAAGTGATATTTGTGAGCTCCGTGAGGGCCATGGTGAGAAAAGAAATATCCTCAGACAAGAACTAGAGAGAAGGTTACTGAGAGATTGCTTTCTGATGTGTGACTTCATCACACAGAGTTCCACCCTTCCCTTCGTAGAACAGTTTGCTAACTCTCTTATGCTATGTTCTGCAATGTGATATTTGGGAACTCATTGAGTGCTACGGTGAAAAAGGAAATGCCCTGAGATCAATACTGTAAAGAAGCCTTCTGTGAAACTGCATTTCGATGTGTGCATGCAATTCACAGAATTACACGTTTCTCTTTAGTGTTCAGTTTGCTAACACAGCTTTCTGGAAATCTGCAATGGGATATTTCTGAACGCAATGAACATTGCCGTGACTAAGGAAATATCCTCAGATGAAAACTAGAAAGAAGCTTTGTTAGAAACTTCTTGGTGATGTGCAAATTCATCTCACAGAGTTACACTTATGTTTCATGCAGCAGTCCATTATCACTGTTTTGGAGGAACCAGCGAAAGACTTATTTGGATCGCATTGAGGCCTACGCTGATAAAGGAAATATCATCAGTTCAAAACGTGAAAGAAGCTTTCTGAGAAACTTCTTTGTGATCTGTGAATTCCCCTCACAGGGTTACAGCTTAGTTCTCAGGAAGCATTTTGCTAACCCTCTTGTCGTGGAATCTGCAAAGTGAGATTTGGGAACCCATAGCGGCCCATTGTGAAAAAGGAAATATCTTCAGAAAATAACCAGAGAGAAGCTTACTGGGAGATTGCTTTCTGATGTGTGACTTCATCACACAGAGTTCCACCCTTCCCTTCTTTCAACAGTTTGCTACCTCTGTTGTCTTGTGTTCTGCAAAGTGATATTTGGGAACTCCTTGAGGGCTATGGTGAAAAAGAAAATATCCTTAGATCAAATATGGAAAGAAGCCTTCTGAGAAACTGCATTTCGATGTGTGAATGAAAGTCACAGAGTTACACGTTTCTCTTCATTGTTCAGTTTGCTAACACAGTTTTCTGGAAATCTGCAATGGGATACTTCTGAACGCAATGAAACTTACGGTGACAAAGGAAATATCCTCAGACGAAAACTGGAAGGAAGCTTTGTTAGAAACTTCTTTGTTATTTGTGAATTCATCTCACCGAGTTACACTTATGTTTCATGCAGCAGTCCATTACCAGTGTTTTTGAGGAACATGAGAAGGACTTCTTTGGATCCCATTGAGACCTACGCTGATAAAGGAAATATCATCAGTTCAAAACGTTAAAGAAGCTTTCAGGGAAACTTCTTTGTGATCTGTGAATTCCTCTCAAAGTGCTACAGCTTAGCTCTCAGGAAGCAGTTTGCTAACACTCTTTTCGTGGAATCTGCAAACTGAAATTTGGGAGCCCTTAGGGTCCAATGGTGAAAAAGGATATATCCCCAGATAACAACTAGAGAGAAGCTTACTGAGAGATTGCTTTCTGATGTGTGACTTCATCACACAGAGTTCCACCTTTCCCTTCTTGGAACAGTTTGCTAACTCTGTTATCTTGTGTTCTGCAAAGTGATATTACGGAGCTCATTGAGGGCTATGGTGAAAAAGGAAATATCCTCAGATAATGACTAGAGAGAAGCTTACTGAGACATTGCTTTCTGATATGTGGCTTCATCACACAGAGTTCCACCCTTCCCTTCTTAGAACAGTTTGTAAACTCTGTTATCTAGTGTTCTGCAAAGGGATATTTGGGAGCTCATTGAGGGCTATGGTGAAAAAGGAAATATCCTCATTTCAAAACTGTAGAGATGCCTTCTGAGGAACTGCATTGCCATGTGTGAATGCAACTCACAGAGTTACATGTTTCTCTTCTGCGTTCCTTTAGCTAACAGTTTTCTGGAAATCTGCAATGGGATTCTTCTGAACGCAATGAAGCTTACGGTGACAAAGGAAATATTTTCAGATGAAAACTAGAAAGAATCTTTGTTAGAAACTTCTTGGTGATGTGTGAATTCATCTCACAGAGTTACACTTATGTTTCATGCAGCAGTCCATTAGCACTGTTTTTGAGGAACCTGAGAAGGAATTCTTTGGATTGCATTGAAGCCTACGTTGATAAAGGAAATATCATCCGTTCAAAATGTAAAAGAAGCTTTCTGAGAAACTTCTTTGTGACCTGTCAATTCCTCTCACAGAGGTACAACTTAGTGCTCAGAAAGCAGTTTCCTAACACTCTTTTTTGGAATCTGCAAAGTGAGATTTGGGAGCCCATAGGGGCCCATGTTGAAAAACGAAATATCCTCAGATAATAAGTGGAGAGAAGCTTACTCAGAGATTGCTTTCTGGTGTGTGACTTCATCACACAGAGTTCCAACCATCCCTTCTGGGAACAGTTTGCTAACTCTGTTATCCTGTGTTCTGCAAAGTGATATTTGGGAGCTCATTAAGTGCTATGGTGAAAGAGGAAATATCCTCAGATCAAAAGTGGAAAGAAGCCCTCTGAGAAACTGCATTTCGATGTGTGAATGCAACTCACAGAGTTACACGTTTCTCTTCAGCTTTCCTTTAGCTAACACAGTTTTCTGGAAATCTGCAATGGGATTCTTCTGAACGCAATGAAGCTTACGGTGACAAAGGAAATATCTTCAGATGAAAACTAGAAAATATTTGGTAGAAAGTTCTTGGTGATGTGTGAATTCATCTCACAGAGTTACACTTATCTTTCATGCAGCAGTTCATTATGACTGTTTTTGAGGAACCTGAGAAGGACTTCTTTGGATCGCATTGAGGCCCACGCTGATAAAGGAAATATCATCAGTTCAAAACGTGAAAGAAGCTTTCTCAGAAACTTCTTTGTGATCTGTGAATCACTCTCAAATAGTTACAGCTTCGTTCTCAGGAAGCAGTTTGGTAACGCTCTTTTCGTCGAATCTGCAAAGTGAGATTTGGGATCCCATAGGGCCCCAAGGTGAAAAAGGAAATATCCTCAGATAATAACTAGAGAGAAGCTTCCTGAGATAATGCTTTCTGGTGTGTGACTTCATCACACAGTGATCCACCCTTCCTTTCTTGGAACAGTTTGCTAACTCTGTTATCTTGTGTTCTGCAAAGTGATATTTAGGAGCGCATTGAAGGGTATGGTGAAAAAGGAAATATCCTCAGATCAAAACTGGAAAGACTTCTGAGAAACTGCATTTCGTTGTGTAAATGCAACTCAGAGAGTTACACGTTTCTCTTCAGTGTTCAGTTTGCTAACACAGTTTTCTGGAAATCTGTATTGGGATACTTGTGAACGTAATGAAGGTTGCGGTGACAAAGGATGTATCCTCAGATGAAAACTAGAAAGAAGCTTTGTTAGAAACTTTTTGTGATGTGTGTATTCATCTGACAGAGTTACACTTATGTTTCATACAGCAGTCCATTATCACTGTTTTTGAGGAACCTGAGAAGGACTCCTTTGGATCGCATTGAGGCCTACGCCGATAAGGGAAATATCATCAATTCAAAACGTGAAAGAATCTTTCTGAGAAACTTGTTTGTGATCTCTGAATACTTCTCCCAGAGTTACAGCTGAGTTCTCAGGATGCAGTTTGCAAACACTCTTTACGTGGAATATGCAAACTGAGATTTGGGAGCCCATAGGGGCCTATGGTGAAAAAGGAAATATCCACAGATAATAACTGGAGAGAAGCTTACTGAGAGATTGCTGTCTGAACTGTGACTTCATCACACAGAATTCCACCATTCCCTTCTTGGAACAGTTTGCTAACTCTGTTATATTGTGTTCTGCAAAGTGATATTTAGGAGCGCATTGAAGGCTATGGTGAAAAAGGAAATATCCTCAGATCAAAACTGGAAAGGAGACTGCTGAGAAACTGCATTTCTATGTGTGAATTCACCTCCACAGTTACACGTTTCTCTTCAGTGTTCAGTTTGCTATCACCATTTTCTGGAAATCTGCAATGGGATACTCTTCAACGCAATGAAGATTGCGGTGACAAAGGAAATATCCTCAGATGGAAATTAGAAAGAAGCTTTCATAGAAACTTCTTGGTGATGTGTTTATTCATTTCACAGAGTTACACTTATGTTTCATGCAGCAGTCCTTATCACTGTTTTTGAGGAACCTTAGAAGGATTCTTTGGATCGCATTGAGGCCTACGCTGATAAAGGAAATATCATCTGTTCAAAACGTGAAAGAAGCTTTCTGAGAAACTTCTTTGTGATCTGTGAATTCCTCTCACAGAATTACAGCTGAGTTCTCAGGAAGCAGTTGGCTAACACTCTTTTTGTGGAATCTGCAAAGTGAGATTTGGGAGCCCATAGGGGCCCATGGTGAAAAAGGAAATATCCTCAGATAATAACTAGAGAGAAGCATCATGAGAGACTGCTTTCTGATGTGTGACTTCATCACACTGAGTTCCACCCTTCCTCTCTTGGAACAGTTGGCTAACTCTGTTATCTTGTGTTCTGCAAAGTGATATTGGGGATCTCATTGAGGGCTATGGTGAAAAAGGAAATATCCTCAGATGAAAACTGGAAAAAAGCCTTCTGAGAAACTGCATTTCGATTTGTGAATTCAGCTCCAGAGTAACACGTTTCTCTTCAGTGTTCAGTTTGCTAACACCGTTTTCTGGAAATCTGCAATGGGATACATCAGAACGCAATGAAGCTTACGGTGACAAAGGAAATAACCTCAGAGGAAAACTAGAAAGAAGCTTTGTTAGAAACTCCTTGGTGATGTGTGAATTCATCTCACAGAGTTACACTTATGTTTCATGCAGCAGTCCATTATCACTGTTTTTGAGGACATGAGAGTACTTCCTTGGATCGCAATGTCACCTACGCTGATAAAGGAAATATCATCAGTTCAAAAAGTGAAAGAAGCTTTCTGAGAAACTTCTTTGTGATCTGTGAATTCCTCCCACAGAGTTACAGCTGAGTTCTCTGTAATCAGTTTGCTAACAATCTGCTCGTGGAATCTGCAAAGTGAGATTTGGGAGCCCATAGGGGCCCATGGTGAAAAAGGAAATATCCTCAGATAATAACTAGAGAGAAGCATCATGAGAGACTGCTTTCTGATGTGTGACTTCATCACACTGAGTTCCACCCTTCCTTTCTTGGAACAGTTTGCTAACTCTGTTACCTTGTGTTCTGCAAAGTGATATTGGGGATCTCATTGAGGGCTATGGTGAAAAAGGAAATATCCTCAGATGAAAACTGGAAAAAAGCCTTCTGAGAAACTGCATTTCGATTTGTGAATTCAGCTCCAGAGTAACACGTTTCTCTTCAGTGTTCAGTTTGCTAACACCGTTTTCTGGAAATCTGCAATGGGATACATCAGAACGCAATGAAGCTTACGGTGACAAAGGAAATAACCTCAGAGGAAAACTAGAAAGAAGCTTTGTTAGAAACTCCTTGGTGATGTGTGAATTCATCTCACAGAGTTACACTTATGTTTCATGCAGCAGTCCATTATCACTGTTTTTGAGGAAGCTGAGAAGGACTTCTTTGGATCGCATAGAGGCCTATGTTGATAAAGTAAATATCATCAGTTGAAAACGTGAAAGAAGCTTTCTGAGAAACTTCTTTGTGATCTGTGAATTCCTCTCACAGAGTTACAGCTGAGTTCTCAGGAAGCAGTTTGCTAACACTCTTTTCGTGGAATCTGCAAAGTGAGATTTGGGAGCCCATAGGGGTCCATGGTGAAAAAGGAAATATCCTCAGATAATAACTGGAGAGAAGGTTACTGAGAGATTGTTTACTGAAGAGTGACTTCATCACAGAGAGTTCCACCATTCCATTCTAGGAACAGTTTGCTAACTCTGTTATCTTGTGTTCTGCAAAGGGATATTTGTGATCTCATTCCGGGCTCTGGTGAAAAAGGAAATATCCTCACATCAAAACTGGAAAGAAGCCTTCTGAGAAACTGCATTTCGATGTGTAAATGCAGCTCAGATTTACATGTTTCTCTTCAGTGTTCATATTGCTAACACAGTTTTCTGGAAATCTACAATGGGATACTTGTGAAACCAATGAATCTTGAGGGGACAAATGAATATCCTCAGATGAAAACTAGAAAGAAGCTTTCTTAAAACTTCTTGGTGATGTTTGAGTTCATCTAACACAGTTACACTAATGTCATGCAGGAGTCCATTCTCACTGTTTTTCAGGAACCTGAGAAGGACTTCTTTGGATCGCATTGAGGCCTACACTGATAAAGGAAATTTCATCAGTTCAAAACGTGAAGGAAGCTTTCTGAGAAAGTTCTTTGTGATCTGTGAATTCCTCTCACAGAGTTACAGCTTAGTACTCAGGAAGCAGTTTGCGAACACTATTTTCGTGGAATCAGCAAAGTGAGATTTGGGAGCCCAGACGGGCCCATGGTGAAAAAGGAAATATCTTCATGTAATACCTGCTGAGAAGCTTACTGAGATATTGCTTTCTGTTGTGTGACTTCATCACACAGAGTTCCAACCTACCCTTCTTGGAGCAGTTTGCTTACTCTTTTATGTTGTGTTCTGCAAAGTGATATTTGGGAGCTCCTTGAGGGCTATGGTGGAAAAGGAAATATCCTCAGATCAAAACTGGAAAGAAGTCTTCTTAGAAACGGCATTTCCATGTGTGAATGCAACTCACAGAGTTACACGTTTCTCTTCAGTGTTCAGCTTGCTAACACAGTTTTCTGGAAATCTGCAGTGGGATACTTGTGATCGCAAAGAAGCTTGCGTTGACAAAGGAAATACCCTCAGATGAAAACTAGAAAGAAGCTTTGTTAGAAACTTCTTTGTGATATGTGAATTCATCTCACAGAGTTACACTTATGTTTCATGCAGCAGTCCATTATCATTGTTTTTGAGGAACCTGAGAGGACTTCTTTGGATCGCAATGACGCCTGCGCTGATAAAGGAAATATCATCAGTTCAAAACGTGAAAGAAGCTTTCTGAGAAACTTCTTTGTGATCTGTGAATTCCGCTCACAGAGTTACAGCTGAGTTCTCAGGAAGCAGTTTGCAAACACTCTTTGTGTGGAATCTGCAAAGTGAGATTTGGGAGCCCATAGGCGCCCATGGTGAAAAAGGAAATATTTTCAGATAATAACTAGAGAGAAGATTACTGAGAGACTGCTTTCTGATGTTTGACTTGAACACACAGAATTCCACTCATCCTTTCTGGGAACAGTTTGCTAACTCTGTTATCTTGTGTCCTGCAAGTGATATTGGGGATCTCATTGAGGGGTATGGTGAAAAAGGAAATATCCTCAGATCAAAACTGGAAAGAAGCCTTCTGAGAAATTGCATGTCGATGTGTGAATGCAACTCACAGAGTTACACGTTTCTCTTCCCTGTTCAGTTTGCTAACACAGTTTTCTGGAAATCTGAAATGGAATACTACTGAACGCAATGAAGCTTGCGTTGACAAAGGAAATATCCTCAGATGAAAACTAGAAAGAAGCTTTCTTAGAAACTTCTTGGTGATGTGTGAATCCATCTCACAGAGTTACACTTATGTTTCATGCAGCAGTCCATTATCACTGTGTTTCAGGAAACTGAGAAGGACTTCTTTGGATCGCATTGAGGCCTACACTCATAAAGGAAATATCATCTATTCAAAACGTGAAAGAACCTTTCTGAGAAACTTCTTTGTGATCTGTGAATTCCATTCACAGAGTTACAGCTTAGTTCTCAGGAAGCAGTTTGGTAACACTCTTTTCGTGGAATCTGCAAAGTGAGATTTGGGAGCCCATAGGGGTCCATGGTGAAAAAGGAAATATTCTCAGATAATCACTAGAGAGAATCTTACTGAGAGATTGCTTTCTGATGTGTGACTTCATCACACAGAGTTCCACATTTTCCTTCTTAGAACAGTTTGCTAACCCTGTTATCTTGTGTTCTGCAAAGTGATATTTAGGAGCGCATTGAAGGCTCTGGTGAAAAAGGAAATATCCTCAGATCAAAACTGGAAAAAGCCTTCTGAGAAACTGCATTTCGATGTGTGAATGCATATCACAGTGTTACACGTTCCTCTTCAGTGTTCAGTTTTCTAACACAGATTTCTGGAAATCTGCATTGGGATACATTTGAATGCAATGAAACTTGCAGTGATAAAGGAAATATCCTCAGATGAAAACTAGAAAGAAGCTTTGTTAGAAACTTCTTGGTGATGTGTGAATTCGTCTCACAGAGTTACAGTTATGTTTCATGCATCAGTCCATTATCACTGTTTTTGAGGAACCTGAGAGGATGTCTTTGGATCGCATTGAGGCCTACGCTGATAAAGGAAATATCATCAGTTCAAAACGTGAAAAAAGCTTTCAGGGAAACTTGTTTGTGATCTGTGAATTCCAGTCACAGAGTTACAGCTTAGTTCTCAGGAAGCAGTTAGCCAGCAGTCTTTTCGTGTAATCTGCAAAGTGAGATTTGTGAGCCCATAGGGGCCCAGGGTGAAAAAGCATGTATCCTCAGATAATAACTAGATAGAAGCTTACTGAGAGATTGCTTTGTGATGAGTGATTTCATCACACAGAGTTCCACCCTTCCCTTCTCGGTACAGTTTGCTAACTCTGTTATCTTGTGTTCTGCAAAGTGATATTGGGGATCTCATTGAGGGCTATGGTGAAAAAGGAAATATCCTCAGATGAAAACTGGAAAAAAGCCTTCTGAGAAACTGCATTTCGATTTGTGAATTCAACTCCAGAGTAACACGTTTCTCTTCAGTGTTCAGTTTGCTAACACCGTTTTCTGGAAATCTGCAATGGGATACTTCTGAACGCAATGAAGCTTGCGGTGACAAAGGAAATAACCTCAGAGGAAAACTAGAAAGAAGCTTTGTTAGAAACTCCTTGGTGATGTGTGAATTCATCTCACAGAGTTACACTTATGTTTCATGCAGCAGTCCATTATCACTGTTTTAGAGGACATGAGAGTACTTCTTTGGATCTCAATGACACCTACGCTGATAAAGGAAATATCATCAGTTCAAAAAGTGAAAGAAGCTTTCTGAGAAACTTCTTTGTGATCTGTGAATTCCTCCCACAGAGTTACAGCTGAGTTCTCTGTAATCAGTTTGCTAACAATCTGCTCGTGGAATCTGCAAAGTGAGATTTGGGAGCCCATAGGGGTCCATGGTGAAAAAGGAAATATCCTCAGATAATAACTGGAGAGAAGGTTACTGAGAGATTGTTTACTGAAGAGTGACTTCATCACAGAGAGTTCCACCATTCCATTCTAGGAACAGTTTGCTAACTCTGTTATCTTGTGTTCTGCAAAGCGATATTTGTGATCTCATTCCGGGCTCTGGTGAAAAAGGAAATATCCTCACATCAAAACTGGAAAGAAGCCTTCTGAGAAACTGCATTTCGATGTGTAAATGCAGCTCAGATTTACACGTTTCTCTTCAGTGTTCAGACTGCTAACACAGTTTTCTGGAAATCTGCAATGGGATACTTCTGAACGCAATGAAGCTTGGGGTGACAAAGGAAATATCCTCAGATGAAAACTAGAAAGAAGCGTTATTCGAAACTTCTTGGTGATGTGTGAATTAATCCCACAGAGTTACACTTATCTTTCTTGCAGCAGTCCATTATCACTGTTTTTGAGGAACCTGAGAATTACTTATTTGGATCGCATTGAGGCCTACGCTGATAAACGAAATATCATCAGTTCAAAACGTGAAAAAAGCTTTCAGGGAAACTTGTTTGTGATCTGTGAATTCCTTTCACAGAGTTACAGCTTAGTCCTCAGGAAGCAGTTAGCTAACACACTCTTCTTGGAATCTGCAAAGTGAGATTTGGGAGCCCATAGTTGCCCATGTTGAAAAAGGAAATATCCTCAGATAATAACTAGAGAGTAGCTTACTGAGAGATTGGTTTGTGATGTGTGAATTCATCACACAGAGTGCCACCCTGCCCTTCTTGGTACAGTTTGCTTACTCTGTTATCTTGTATTCTACAAAGTGATATTTAGGAGCACATTGAAGGCTGTGGTGTAAAAGGAAATATCCTCAGATCAAAGCTGGAAAGAAACCTTCAGAGAAACTGCATTTCGATGTGTGAATACAACGCCTAGAGTTACACGTTTCTCTTCAGTGTTCAGTTTCCTAACACAGTTTTCTGTAAATCTGCAATGGGACACTTCTGAACGCAATGAAGCTTGCGGTGACAAAGGAAATATCCTGAGATGAAAACTAGAAAGAAACTTTCTTAGAAACTTCTTGGTGATGTGTGAATTCATCTCACAGAGTTACACTTTTGTTTCATGCAGCAGTCCATTATCACTGTTTTTGAGGAAACTGACAAGGACTTCTTTGGATCGCTTTGAAGCCTACGCGAATAAAGGAAATATCATCAGTTCAAAACGAGAAAGAAGCTTTCTGAGAAACTTCTTTGTGATCTGTGAATTCCATTCACAGAGTTACAGCTTAGTTCTCAGGAAGCAGTTTCCTAACTCTCTTTTCGTGGAATCTGCAAAGTCAGATTTGGGAGACCAAAGACGCCCATGGTGAAACAGGAAATATCCTCAGATAATAACTGAGAGAAGCTTACTGAGAGATTGCTTTCTGAAGTGTGACTTCTTCAGACAGAGTTCCACCCTCCCCTTCATGGAACAGTTTGCTAACTCTGTTACCCTGTGTTCTGCGAAGTGATATTTGGGAGCTCATTGAGGGCTATGGTGAAAAAGGAAATATCCTCAGATCAAAACTGGAAAGAAGCCTTCTGAGAAACTGCATTTTGATGTGTGAATGCAACTCACAGAGTTACACGTTTCTCTTCAGTGTTCAGTTTGCTAACACAGTTTTCTGGAAATCTGCAATGGGAAACTTGTGAACGCAATGAATCTTGCGGTGACAAAGGAAATATCCTCAGATGAAAAGTAGAAAGAAGCTTTGTTAGAAACTTCTTGGTGATGTGTAAATTCATCTCACAGAGTTACACTAATGTTTCATGCAGATGTCCATTATAACTGTTGTTGAGGAACCTGAGAAGGACTTCTTTGGATCGCATTGAGGCCTAAGCTGACAAAGGAAATATCATAAGTTCAAAACCTGAAAGAAGCTTTCTCAGAAACTTCTTTGTGATCTGTGAATTCCTCTCTCAGAGTTACAGGTTACTTCTCAGGAAGCAGTTTGCTAACACTCTTTTAGTGGAATCTGCACAGTGAGATTTGGGAGCCCATAGGGGCCCATGGTGAAAAAGGAAATATCCTCAGATAATAACTAGAGAGAAGCTTACTGAGAGATTGCTTTCTAAAGTGTGACTTCATCACACAGAGTTCCACCCTTCCTTTCTTCGAACAGTTTGCTAACTCTCTTATCTTGTGTTCTGCAAAGTGATATTTGGGAGCTCATTGAGGGCTATGGTGAAAAAGGAAATATCCTCAGATCAAAACTGGAAAGAAGCCTTCTGTGAAACTGCATTTCGATGTGTGAATGCAACTCACAGAGTTACACGTTTCTCTTCAGTGTTCAGTTTGCTAACGCATTTTTCTGGAAATCTGCAAATGGATACTTCTGAAAGCAATGAAGCTTATGGTGACAAAGGAAATATCCTCAGATGAAAACTAGAAGACTCTTTCTTAGAAACTTCTTGGTGATGTGTGAATTCATCTCACAGAGTTACATTTATGTTTCATGCAGCAGTCCATTCTCACTGTTTTTAAGGAACCTGAGAAGGACTTCTTTGGATCGCTTTGAGGCCTATGCTGATAAAGGAAATATCATCAGTCCAAAACGTGAAAAAAGCTTTCTGAGAAATTTCTTTTTGATCTGTGAATTCCAGTCACAGAGTTACAGCTTAGTTCTCAGGAAGCAGTTTGCTAAAGCTCTTTTCGTGTCATCTGCAAAGTGAGATTTGGAGGCCCAAAGGGGCCCATGATGAAAAAGGAAATATCCTCAGATAATACGTAGAGAGAAGCTTACTGAGAGATTGCTTCCTGATGTCTGACTATATCACACAGAGTTCCACCCTTCCCTTCTTTGAAGAGTTTGCTAACTCTGTTATCTTGAGTTCTGCAAAGTGATATTTAGGAACGCATTGAAGGCTATGGTGAAAAAGGAAATATCCTCAGATCAAAACTGGAAAGAAGCCTTCTGAGAAACTGCGTTTCGATGTGTGAATGCAACTGACAGAGATACACGTTTCTCTTCAGTGTTCTGTTTGCTAACACAGTTTTCTTGAGATCTGCAATGGGATACTTGTGAACGCAATGAAGCTTTTGGTGACAACGGAAATATCCTCAGATGAAAACTAGAGAGAAGCTTTGTTAGAAACTTCGTGGTGATGTGGGAATTCATCTCAAAAGTTACACTTATGTTTCAGGCAGCAGTCCATTATCACTGTTTTTGAGGAACCTGAGAAGGACTTCTTTGGATCGCATTGAGGCCTATGCTGATAAAGGAAATATCATCAGTTCAAAACGAGAAAGAAGCTTTCTGAGAAACTTCTTTCTGATCTGTGAATTCTATTGACAGTGTTACAGCTGAGTTCTCAGGAAGCAGTTTGCTAACACTCTTTTCGTGGAATCTGCAAAGTGAGATTTGGGAGCCCTTAGGGGCCCACGGTGAAAAAGGAAATACCCTCAGATAGTAACTAGAGGGAAGCTTACTGAGAGATTGCTTTCTGATGTGTGACTACATCACACAGATTTCCACCCTTCCCAGCTTGGAACAGTTTTCTAACTCTATTATCTTGTGTTCTGCAAAGTGATATTTAGAAGCGCATTGAAGGCTATGGTGAAAAAGGAAATATCCTCAGATCAAAACTGGAAAGAAGACTTCTGAGAAACTGCATTTCGATGTGTGAATGCACCTCACAGAGTAACACGTTTCTCTTCACTGTTCAGTTTGCTAACACAGTTTTCTGGAAATCTGCATTTGGATACTTGGGAACCCAATGAAGCTTGTGGTGACAAAGGAAATAACGACAAATGAAAACTAGAAGGAAGCTTTGTTAGAAACTTCTTGGTGATGTGTGAATTCATCTCACAGAGTTACACTTATATTTCATGCAGCAGTGCATTATCACTGTTTTTGAGGAAGCTGAGAAGAACTTCGTCGGATCGCATTGAGGCCTACCTTGATAAAGGAAATATCATCAGTTCAAAGCGTGGAAGAAGCTTTCTGAGAAACTTTTTTGTGATCTGTGAATTCCATTCACAGAGTTACATCTTAGTTCTCAGGAAGCAGTTTGCTAACACTCTTTTTGTGGTATCTGCAGAGTGAGATTTTGGAGCCCATATTGGCCCATGATGAAAAAGGAAACATTCTCAGATAATAACGAGAGAGAAGCTTACTTAGAGATTGCTTTCTGATGTGTGAATTCATCACACAGAATTCCACCTTACCCTTCTTGGAACGGTTTTTTAACTCTGTTATCTTGTGATCTACAAAGTGATATTTAGAAGCGCTTTGAAGGCTATGGTGAAAAAGGAAATATCCTCTGATCAAAACTGGAAAGAAGAATTCTGAGAAACTGCATTTCGATGTGTGAATGCAACTCTCAGAGTTACTCTTTCTATTCAGTGTTAAGTTTGCTAACACAGTTTTCTGGAAATCTGCAACGGGAAACTTGTGGACGCAATGAAGCTTGCGGTGACGAAGGAAATATCCTCAGATGAAAACTAGAAAGAAGCTTTGTTAGAAAGGTTTTGGTGATGTGTGAATTCATCTCACAGAGTTACACTTATATTTCATGCAGCAATCCATTATCACTGTTTTTGACGAAAGTGAGAGGACTTCTTTGGATCACATTGAGGCCCACGCTGATAAAGAAAATATAATCAGTTCAAAACGTGAAAAAAGCTTTCTGAGAAACTTTTTTGTGATCTGTGAATTCCATTCACAGAGTTACAGCTTAGTTCTCAGGAAGCAGTTTGCTAACACTCTTTTCGCGGAATCTGCAAAGTGAGATTTGGGATCCCATAGGGGCCCATGGTGAAAAAGGAAATATCCTCAGATAATAACTAGAGAGAAGATTACTGAGAGATTGCTTTCTGATGTGTGACTTCATCACACAGAGTTCCACCCTTCCCTTCTTGGAACAGATTGCTAACTCTGTTTTCTTGTGTTCTGCAAAGTGATATTTAGGAGAGCATGAAAGCTAGGGTGAAAAAGGAAATATCCTCAGATCAAAACTGGAAAGAAGCCTTCTGAGAAAGTGCATTTCGATGTGTGAATTCAACTACCAGAGTTACACGTTTCTCTTCAGTGTTCAGTTTGCTAACACAGTTTTCTGGAAATCTGCAACGGGAAACTTGTGGACGCAATGAAGCTTGTGGTGACAAAGGAAATATCCTCAGATGAAAACTAGATAGAAGCTTTTTAGAAAGGTTTTGGTGATGTGTGAATTCATCTCACAGAGTTACACTTCTGTTTCATGCAGCAGTACCTTATCACTGTTTTTGAGGAACGTGAGAAGGACTTCTTTGGATCCCACTGAGGCCTACTCTGAAAAGGAAATATCATCGTTTCCAAACGTGAAAGAAGCTTTCTGAGAAATTTCTTTGTGATCTGTGAATTCCTCTCACAGAGTTACAGCTGAGTTCTCAGGAACCAGTTTGCTAACAGTCTTTTCGTGTATTCTGTAAAGTGAGATTTGGGAGCTCCTAGGGGCCCATGGTTAAAAAAGAAATATCCTCAGATAATAACTGGAGAGAAGCCTACTGAGAGATTGGTTTCTGAAGTGCGACTTCATCACACAGAGTTCCAACCTTCCCTTCTTCGAAGAGTTTGCTAACTCTGTTATCGTGTGTTCTGCAAAGTGCTATTTGGAAGCTCATTGATTGCTATGGTGAAAAAGGAAATACCCTCAGATCAAAACTGAAAAGAAGCCTTCTGAGAAACTGCATTTCGATGTGCGAATGTTACTCACAGGTTACACGTTTCTCTTCAGTGTTCAGTTTGCTAATACAGTTTTCTGGAAATCTGCATTGGGATACTTGTGAACGCAATGAAGTTTGCGGTGACAAAGGAAATATCCTCAGATGAAAACTAGAAAGAAAGTTTGTTAGAAACTTCTTGGTGATGTGTGAATTCATCTCACAGAGTTACACATATGTTTCATGCAGCAGTCCATTATCACTGTTTTCGAGGAACCTGAGAAGGACTTCTTTCGATCGCATTGAGGCCTACGTGGATAAAGGAAATGTCTTCAGTTCCAAACGTGAAAGAAGCTTTCTGAGTAACTTCTTGGTGTTTTCTGAATTCCATTCACAGAGTTACAGCTTAGTTCTCAGGAAGCAGTTTGCTAACAGTATTTTCGTGTAATCTGCAAAGTGAGATTTGGGAGCCCTTAGGGGCCCATGGTGAAAAAGGAACTATCCTCAGATAATGACTAGAGAGGAGCTCACTGAGAGATTGCTTTCTGATGGGTGACTTAATAACACAGAGTTCCACCCTTCCCTTCTTGGAAGAGTTTGCTAACTCTGTTATCTTGTGTTCTGCAAAGTGATATGTAGGAACGCATTGAAGGCTATGGTGAAAAAGGAAATATCCTCAGATCAAAACTGGAAAGAAGCCTTATGAGAAACTGCGTTTCGATGTGTGAATGCAACTCACAAAGATACACGTTTCTCTTCAGTGTTCAGTTTGGTTACACAGTTTTCTGGAAAACTGCAATGGTATACTTCTGAACGCAATGAAGCTTGCGGAGACCAAGGAAATATCCTCAGATGAAAACTAGAAAGTCGCTTTCGTAGAAACTTCTGGGTGATGTGTGAATTCATCTCACAGAATTACACTATATTTCATGCAGCAGACCATTATCACTGTGTTTGAGGAACCTGAGAAGGACCTCTTTGGATCGCATTGAGGCCTACGCGGATAAAGGAAATATCATCAGTTCAAAACGTGAAAGAAGTTTCTGAGAAACTTGTTTGTGATCTGTGAATTCCATTCACAGAGTTACAACTGATTTCTCAGTACGCAGTTCGCTAACACTCTTTTCGTGGAATCTGTAAAGTGAGATTAGGGAGCCCGTAGGGGCCCATGGTGGAAAAGGAAATATTCTCAGATAATAACTGGAGAGAAGCTTACTGAGAGATTGCTTTCTGCTGTGTGACTTCATCACACCGAGTTCCACCCTACCCTTCTTGGAAGCATTTGCTATCTCTGTTATCTTGTGTTCTGCAAAGTGATATTTGGGAGCTCATTGACGGCTATGGTGAAAAAGGAAATATCCTCAGATCAAAACTGGAAGGAAGCCTTCTGAGAAATTGCGTTTCGATGTGTGAATGCAACTCACAGAGATACACGTTTCTCTTCACTGTACAGTTTGGTCACACAGTTTTCCGGAAATCTCCAATGGGATACTTCTGAACCCAATGAAGCTTGCGGTGACCAAGGAAATATCTCAGAAAAAAACTAGAAAGAAGCTTTCATAGAAACTTCTTGGTGATGTGTGAAATCATCTTACAGAGTTTCACTTATCGTTCATGCAGGAGTCCATTATCACTGTTTTTGAGGAACCTGAGAGGACTTCTATGGATCGCATATTGGCCTACGCTGATAAAGGAAATATCATCAGTTCAAAACGTGAAAAAAGCTTTCTGGGAAACCTCTTGTGATCTGTGAATTCCATTCACACAGTTACAGCTTAGTCCTCAGGAAGCAGTTTGCTAACACTATTTTCCTGGAAACTGCAACGTGAGATTAGGGAGAACATAGGGGCCCATGGTAAAAAAGGAAATAGCCTCAGATAATAACCGGAGAAAAGCTTGCTGAGAGATTGCTTTCTGATGTGTGACCTCATCACACAGAGTTCCACCCTTCCCTTCATGGTACAATTTCCTAACTCTGTTATCTTGAGTTCTGCAAAGTGATATTTAGGAGCGCATTGAAGGCTATGGTGAAAAAGGAAATATCCTCAGATCAAAACCGGAAAGAAGACTTCTGAGAAACTGCATTTTGATGTGTGAATGCAACTCACAGAGTTACACATTTCTTTTCAGTGTTCATTTTGCAAAAACAGTTTTCTGGAAATCTGCAATGGGATAGTTGTGAACGCAATGAAGCTTGAGGTGACAAAGGAAATATCCTCAGATGAAAACTAGAAAGAAGCTTTGTTGGAAATATCTTGGTGATGTGTAAATTCATCTCACAGTGTTATACTTATGTTTCATGCAGCAGTCCATTATCACTGTTTTGAGGAACCTGAAAAGGACTTCTTTGGATCGCAATGAGGCCTACGTTGATAAAGGAAATATCATCAGTTCAAAACGTGAAAGAAGCTTTCTGAGAAACTTCATTGTAATCTGTGAATACCATTCACAGAGTTACAGCTGAGTTCTCAGGAAGCAGTTTGCTAACACTCTTTTCGTGGAATCTCCAAAGTGAGATTTGGGAGCCCATAGTGGCCTATGATGAAAAAGGAAATATCCTCAGATAATTACTGGAGAGAAGCTTACTGAGAGATTGCTTTCTGATGTGTGACTTCATCACACACAGTTCCACCCTTCCCTTCTTGGAACAGTTTGCTAACTCTGTTATCTTGTGTTCTGCAAAGTGATACTTAGAAGCGCATTGAAGGCTATCGTGAAAAAGGAAATATCCTCAGATGAATACTGGAAAGAAGCTTTCTCAGAAACTGCATTTCGATGTGTGAATGCAACTCACAGAGTTAAACGTTTCTCTTCAATGTTCAGTTTGCTAACACATTTTTCCGGAAACCTGCAATGTGATACTTTTGAACTCAATGAAGCTTACGGTGGCAAAGGAAATATCCTCAGATTAAAACTAGAAAGAAGCTTTGTTAGAAACTTCTTGGTGATGTGTGAATTCATCTCACAGAGTTACACTTATGTTTCACGCAGCAGTCCATTATCACTGTTTTTGAGGAACCTGAGAAGGACTTCTTTGGATCGCATTGAGGCCTACGCTGATAAAGGAATTGTCATCAGTTCAAAACGTAAAAGAAGCTTTCTGAGAAACATCTTTGTGATCTGTGAATTCCATTCCCAGCGTTACAGCTGAGTTCTCTGTAAGCAGTTAGCTAACACTCTTTTCGTGGAATCTGCAAACTGAGATTTGGGAGTCCACAGGGGTCCATGGTGAAAAAGGAAATATCCTCAGATAATAACTACGGAGAAGCTTGCTGTGAGGTTGCTTTCTGATGTGTGACTTCATCACACAGAGTTCCACCCTTCCCTTCTTGGAACAGTTTGCTAACTCTGTTATCTTGTGTTCTGCAAAGTGATATTTAGAAGGGCATCGAAGGCTATGGTGAAAAAGGAAATATTCTCAGATCAAAACTGGAAAGTACACTGCTGAGGAACTGCATTTCGATGGGTGAATGCAACTCACAGAGTTACACGTTTCTCTTCAGTGTTCAGTTTGTTAACACAGTTTTCCTGAAAACTGCAATGGGATTCTTCTGAATGCAATGAAGCTTGCGGTGACAAAGGAAATATCCTCAGATGAAAACTAGAAAGAAGCTTTGTTAGAAACTTCTTGTTGATTTGTGAATTCTTCTCACAGAGTTACACTTATGTTTCATGCAGCAGTCCATTATCACTGTTTTTGAGGAACCTGAGAGGACTTTTTGGATCGCATATTGGCCTAAGCTGATAAAGGAAATACCATCAGTTTAAAATGTGAAAATAGCTTTCTGAAAAATTTCTTTGGGATCTGTGAATTCCATTCACAAAGTTACAGCGGAGTTCTCAGGAGGCAGTTTCCTAACACTCTTTTCGTGGAATCTGCAAAGTGAGACTTGGGAGCCCATAGGGGCCCATGGTGAAAAAGGAAATATCCTCAGATAATAACAAGAGAGAAGCTTACTGAGAGATTGCTTTCTGATGTGTGACTTCATCACACAGCGTTCCACCCTTCCCTTCTTGGAACAGTTTGTTAACTCTGTTATCTTGTGTTCTGCATAGTGATATTTGGGAGCTCTTTGAGGCCTATGGTGAAAAAGGAAATATCCACAGATCAAAACTGGAAAGAAGACTTCCAAGACACTGCATTTCGGTGTGTGAATGCAACTCACAGAGTTAAACGTTTCTCTTGAGTGATCAGTTTGTTAGCACAGTTTTCTGGAAATCTGCAATTAGATACTTCATAGCGCAATGAACATTGCAGTGACAAAGGAAATATCCACAGATGAAAACTAGAAAGAAGCTTTCTTAGAAACTTCTTGGTGATGTGTGAATTCATCTCACAGAGTTACACTTATGTTTCACGCAGCAGTCCATTATCACTGTTTTTGAGGAAACTGAGAGGACTTTTTGGATCCCATATTGGCCTACGCTGATAAAGGAAATACCATCAGTTTAAAACGTGAAAATAGCTTTCTGGGAAACTTCTTTGTGATCTGTGAATTCCATTCACAAAGTTACAGCGGAGTTCTCAGGAGGCAGTTTCCTAACAGTATTTTCGTGGAATGTCAAAGTGAGATTTGGGAGACAGTTGGGGCCCACGGTGAAAAAGGAAATATCCTCACATAATAACTAGAGAGAAGCTTACTTAGAGATTGCTTTCTAATGTGTGACTTCATCACACATAGTTCCACCCTTCACTTCTTGGTACAGTGTGTTAACTCTGTTATCCTGTGTTCTGCAAAGTTATATTTGGGGGCTCTTTGAGGGCTATGGTGAAAAAGGAAATATCCTCAGAACGAAACTGGAAAGAAGCCTTGGGAAAAACTGCGTTTCAATGTGTGAATGCAACTCCTAGAGTTACACGTTTCTCTTCAGTGTTCAGTTTGCTAACACAGATTTCTGGAAATCTTCAGTGGGATACTTCTGAACGCAATGAAGCTTTCTCTGACAAAGGAAATATCCTCAGATGAAAACTAGAAAGAAGCTTTCGTAGAAACTTCTTGGTGATGTGTGACTTCATCTCACAGAGTTACACTTATGTTTCATGCAGCAGTCTATTATCACTGTTTTTCAGGAAGCTGAGAAGGACTTCTTTGGATCAATTTGAGGCCTACGGTGATAAAGGAAATATCATCGGTTCCGAAAGTGAAAGAAGCTTTCTGGGAAACTTCTGTGTGATGTGTGACTTCCATTCACAGAGTTACAGCTTAGTTCTCAGGAAGCAGTTTGCTAACACTCTTTTCATGGAATCTGCAAGGTGTGATTGGGAAGCCCATAGGGGCCCATGGTGAAAAAGGATATATCCTCAGATAATAACTAGAGAGAAGCTCCCTGAGAGATTGTTTTCTTATGTGTGACTTCATCACGCAGAGTTACACCCTTCAATTCTTTGAACATTTTGCTAACTCTGTTATCTTGTGTTCTGCAAAGTGATACTTGAGAGCTCATTGAGGGCCATGGTGAAAAAGGAAATATCCTCAGATCAAACTAGAAAGAAGCCTTCTGAGAAACTGCATTTCGTTGTGTGAAAGCAACTCCCAGAGTTACATGTTTCTCTTCAGTGTTCAGTTTGCTAACACAGCTTTCTGGAAATCTTCAATGGGATACTTCTGAACGCAATGAAGCTTTCTCTGACAAAGGAAATATCCTCAGATGAAAACTAGAAAGAAGCTTTCGTAGAAACTTCTTGGTGATGTGTGACTTCATCTCACAGAGTTACACTTATGTTTCATGCAGCAGTCCATTATCACTGTTTTTCAGGAACCTGAGAAGGAGTTCTTTGGATCGCTTTGAGGCCTATGCTGATAAAGGAAATATCATCGGGTCCAAAAGTGAAAGAAGCTTTCTGAGAAACTTCTGTGTGATGTGTGAACTCCATTCACAGAGTTACAGCTTAGTTCTCAGGAAGCAGTTTGCTAACACTCTTTTCATGGAATCTGCAAGGTGTGATTGGGAAGCCCATAGGGGCCCATGGTGAAAAAGGATATATCCTCAGATAATAACTAGAGAGAAGCTTCCTGAGAGATTGTTTTCTTATGTGTGACTTCATCACACAGAGCTACACCCTTCAATTCTTTGAACATTTTGCTAACTCTATTATCTTGTGTTCTGCAAAGTGATACTTAAGAGCTCATTGAGGGCCATGGTGAAAAAGGAAATATCCTCAGATCAAAACTAGAAAGAAGCCTTCTGAGAAACTGCATGTCCATGTGTGCATGCAACTCACAGTGTTACACGTTTCTCTTCAGTGTTCAGTTTGCTAACACAGTTTTCTGGAAATCTGCATTTGGATACTTGTGAACCTAATGAATCTTGCGGTGACAAAGGAAATATAATCAGATGAAAACTGGAAAGAAGCTTTGTTAGAAAACTCTTGGTGATCTGTGAATTCATCTCACAGAGTTAAACTTATGTTTCATGCAGCAGTCCATTATCACTGTACTTGAGGAACTTCTGAAGGACGTCTTTGGATCGCTTTGAGGCCTACGCTGATAAAGGAAATATCATCAGTTCAAACTGTGAAAGAACCTTTTTGAGAAACATCTTTGTGATTTGTGAATTCCTCTCACAGAGTTACAGCTTCGTTCTCAGGAAGCAGTTTGCTACCACTCTTTTCATGGAATCTACAAAGTGAGATTTGGGTGCCCATAGGGGCCCATCGAGAAATTGGAAATATCCTCAGATAATAACAAGAGAGAAGCTTACTGACAGATTGCTTTCTGATGTGTGACTTCATCACACAGAGTTCCACATTTACCTTATTGGAACAGTTTCCTAAATCTGTTATGTTCTATTCTGCAAGGTGATATTTAGGAGCGCATTGAAGGCGTTGATGAAAAAGGAAATATCCTCAGAGCAAAACTAGAAAGAAGCTTTCTGAGAAACTGCATTTCGATGTGTGAATGCAACTCACATAGTTACACGTTTCTCTTCAGTGTTCCTTTTGCTAACACAGTTTTCTGGAAATCTGCAATGGGAAACTTGTGAATGCAATGAAGCTTGTGGTGACAAAGGGAATATCCTCAGACGAAAACTAGAAAGAAGCTTTGTTAGAAATTTCTTTGTGATGTGTTAATTTATTTCACAGAGTTACACTTACGTTTCATGCAGCAATCCATTATCACTGTTTTTGAGGAACCTGTGAAGGATTTTTTGGATTGCATTGAGGCCTCTGCTGACAAAGGAAATATCATCAGTTCAAACTGTGGAAGAACCTTTCTGAGAAACATCTTTGTGATCTGTGAATTCCTCTGACACAGTTACAGCTTTGTTCTCAAGAAGCAGTTCGCTAACACTCTTTTCGTGGAATCTGCAAAGTGAGATTTGGGATCCCATAGGGGCCCATGGTGAAAAAGGAAATATCCTCAGATAATAACTGGAGAGAAGCTTACTGAGAGATTTCTTTCTGGTGTGTGACTTCATCACACAGAGTTCCACCCTTCCCTTCTTGGAACAGTTTGCTAACTCTGTTATCTTGTGTTCTGCAAGGTGATATTTGGGAGCTCATTGAGAGCTATCCTGAAAAAGGAAGTATCCTAAGATCAATCCTGGAAAGAAGGCTTCTGAGAAATTGCATTTCGATGTGTGAATGCAACTGACAGAGTTACACGTTTCTCTTCAGTGTTCAGTGAGCTAACACAGTTTTCTGGAAGTCTGCAATGGGATACTTGTGAACGCAATGAAGCTTACGGTGACAAAGAAAATATCGTCACATGAAAACTAGAAAGAAGCTTTCTTAGAAACTTCTTGGTGATGTGTGAATTCATCTCACAGAGTTACACTTATGTTTCATGCAGCAGTCCATTATCACTGTTTATCAGGAACATGAGAGGACTTCTTTGGATCGCATTGAGGCCTACGCTGATAAAGGAAATATCATCCGTTCAAAACGAGAAAGAAGCTTTCTGAGAAACTTCTTTGTGATCTGTGAATTCCTCTCTCAGAGGTACTGCTTTGTTCGCAGGAAGCAGTTTGCTAACACTCTTTTCGTGGAATCTGCAAGGTGAGTTTTGGGAGCCCAAAGGGGGACATGGTGAAAAAGGAAATATCCCCAGATAAGAACTAGAGAGAAACTTACTGAGAGATTGCTTTCTGATGTGTGACTTCATCACACAGAGTTCCACCCTCTCCTTCTTGGAGCAGTTTGCTAACTCTGTTATCTTGTGTTTTGCTAAGTGATATTTGGGAGCTCAGTGAGGGCTATGGTGAAAAAGGAAATATCCTCAGATCAAAACTGGATAGAAGACTTCTGAGAAACTGCGTTTCGATGTGTGAATGCAACTCACAGAGTTACACGTTTCTCTTCAGTTTTCAGCATCCTAACACAGCTTTCTGGAAATCTTCAATGGGATACTTCTGAATGTAATGAAGCTTACGGTGACAATGGAAATGTCCTCAGATGAAAACTAGAAAGAATCTTTGTGAGAAACTTCTTCATGATGTGTGAATTCATCTCACAGAGTTACACTTATGTTTCATGGAGCAGTCCATTATCACTGTTTTTGAAGAAACTGAGGAGGACTTCTTTGGATCGCATTGAGGCCTATGCTGATAAAGGAACTATCATCAGTTCAAAACGTGAAAGAAGCTTTCTGAGAAACTTCTTTGTGATCTGTGAATTCCTCTCACAGAGTTACAGCTTAGTAATGAGGAAGCAGTTTGCTAACACTCTTTTCGTGGAATCTGCAAAGTGAGATTTGGGAGCCCATAGGGGCTCCTGGGGAAAATGGAAATATCCTCACAGAATAACTAGAGAGAAGCTTACTGACAGATTGCTTTCTGATGTGTCTTCATCACACAGAGTTCCACACTTCCCTTCTTGGAACAGTTTGCTAACTCTGTTATCTTGTGTTCTGCAAAGTGATACTTGGGAGCTCATTGAGGGCTATGGTGAAAAAGGAAATATCCTCAGATCAAAACTGGAAAGAAGCCTTCTGAGAAACTGCATTTCGATGTGTGAATGCAACTCACAGAGTTACACGTTTCTCTTCAGTGTTCAGTTTGCTAACACAGTTTTCTGGAAATCTGCAATGGGATACTTCTGAACGCAATGAAGCTTGCGGTGACAAAGGAAATATCCTCAGATGAAAACTAGAAGGAAGCTTTGTTAGAAACTTCTTGGTGATGTGTGAATTCATCTCACAGAGTTACACTTATGTTTCATGCAGCAGTCCATTATCACTGTTTTTGAGGAAACTGAGAAGGACTTCTTTGGATCACATTGAGGCCTACGCTGATAAAGGAAATATCATCAGTTCAAAACGTGAAAGAAGCATTCTGAGAAACTTCTTTGTGATCTGTGAATTCCTCTCACAGAGTTACAGCGTAGTTCTCAGGAAGCAGTTTGCTAACACTCTTTTCCGTGGAATCTGCAAAGTGAGATTTGGGAGCCCATAGGGTCCATGGTGAAAAAGGAATATCCTCAGATAATAACTAGAGAGAAGCTTACTGAGAGATTGCTTTCTGATGTGTGACTTCATCACACAGAGTTCCACCCTTCCCTTCTTGGAACAGTTTGCTAACTCTGTTTTCTTGTGTTCTGAAAATTGACATTTTGGAACTCATTGAAGGCTATGGTGAAAAAGGAAATATCCTCAGATCAAAACTGGAAAGAAGCCTTCTGAGAAAATGCATTTCGATGTGTGAATGCAACTCACAGAGTTACACGTTTCTCTTCAGTGTTCAGTTTGCTAACACAGTTTTCTGGAAATCTGCAATGGCATACTTCTGAACGCAATGAAGCTTATGGTGACAAAGGAAATATCCTCAGATGAAAACTAGAAAGAAGCTTTGTTAGAAACTTCTTGGTGATGTGTGAATTCATCTCACAGAGTTACACTTATGTTTCATGCAGCAGTCCATTATCACTGTTTTTGAGGAACCTGAGAAGGACTTCTTTGGATCGCATTGAGGCCTACGCTGATAAAGGAAATATCATCAGTTCAAAACGTGAAAGAAGCTTTCTGAGAAACTTCTTTGTGATCTGTGAATTCCTCTCACAGAGTTACAGCTGAGTTCTCAGGAAGCAGTTTGCTAACACTCTTTTCGTGGAATCTGCAAAGTGAGATTTGGGAGCCCATAGGGGCCCATGGTGAAGAAGGAAATATCCTCAGATAATAACAAGAGAGAAGCTTACTGAGAGATTGCTTTCAGATGTGTGACTTCATCACACAGAGTTCCACACTTCCCTTCTTGGAGCAGTTTGCTAACTCTGTTATCTTGTGTTCTGCAAAGTGATATTTAGAAGCGCATTGAAGGCTACGGTGAAAAAGGAAGTATCCTCAGATCAAAACTGGAAAGAAGACTTCTCAGAAACTGCATTTCGATGTGTGAATGCAACTCACAGAGTTACACGTTTCTCTTCAGTGTTCAGTTTGCTAACACAGTTTCCCGGAAGTCTGCAATGGGATACTTCTGAACGCAATGAAGCTTGCGGTGACAAAGGAAATAACCTCAGATGAAAACTAGAAGGACGCTGTCGTAGAAACTTCTTGGTGATGTGTGAATTCATCTCACAGAGTTACACTTATGTTTCATGCAGCAGTCCATGATCACTGTTTTTGAGAAACCTGAGAAGGATTTCTTTGGATCGCTTTGAGGCCTATGCTGATAAAGGAAATATCATCGGTTCCAAAAGTGAAAGAAGCTTTCTGAGAATCTTCTTTGTGATCTGTGAATTCCTCTCACAGATTTACAGCTGAGTTCTCAGGTAGCAGCTTCCTAACACTCTTTTCGTGGAAACTGCAAAGTGAGATTTGAGAGCCCATAAGGGCCCATGGTGAAAAAGGAAATATCGTCAGATAATAAATGGAGAGAAGCCTACAGAGAGATTGCTTTCTGAAGTGTGACTTCATCACAGATAGTCCCACCCTTCCCTTCTTGGAACAGTTTGCTAACTCTGTTATCTTGAGTTCTGCAAAGTGATATTTAGGAGCGCATTTAAGGCTATGGTGAAAAAGGAAATATCCTCAGATCAATACTGGAAAGAAGCCTTCTGAGAAACTGCAGTTCGATGTGTGAATGCAACTCACAGAGTTACTCGTTTCTCTTCAGTGTTCAGTTTCCTAACACAGTTTTCTTCAAATCTGCAATGGGATACTTCTGAACGCAATGAAGCTTGCCGTGACAAACGAAATATCCTCAGATGAAAACTAGAAAGAAGCTTTCGTAGAAACTTCTTGGTGATGTGTGAATTCATCTCACAGACTTACACTTATATTTCATGCAGCAGTCCATTATCATTGTTTTTTAGGAACCTGAGAAGGACTACTTTGGATCGCATTGAGGCCTACGCTGATAAAGGAAATATCGTCAGTTCAAAAGGTGAAAGAAGTTTCTGAGAAACTTTTTTGTGATATGTGAATTCCATTCACAGAGTTACAGCTGAGTTCTCAGTCAGCAGTGTGCTAACCCTCTTTTCCTGGATCTACAAATTGAGATTTGGGAGCCCATAGGGGCCCATGGTGGAACAGGAAATATCCTCAGATAATAACTAGAGAGAAGCTTACTGAAAGTTTGCCTTCTGATGTTTGACTTCATCACACAGAGTTCCACCCTTCTCTTCTTGGAACAGTTTGCTAACGCTCTTGTCTTGTGTTCTGCAAAGTGATATTTAAGCTCCCTTAGAAAGGTATGATGAAAAAGGAAATAACCTCAGATCAAAAATGGAAAGAAGCCTTCTGAGAATCTGCTTTTCGATGGGTGAATTCAACTCCCAGAGTTACACATTTCTCTTCAGTGGTCAGTTTGCTATCACAGTTTTCTGGAAGTCTGAAATGGGATAGTTGTGAACGCAATGAAGCTTGCGGTGATAAAGGAAGTATCCTCAGATAAAAACTAGAAAGAAACATTCGTAGAAACGTCTTGGTAATGTGTGAATTCATCTCACAGAGTTACCCTTATGTTTCTGCAGCATTCCATTATCACTGTGTTTCAGGAACCTGAGAAAGACTTCTTTGGATCACTTTGAGGCCTATGCTGATAAAAGAAATATCTTCGGTTCCAAAAGTGAAAGAAGCTTTCTGAGAAACTTCTTTGTGATCTGTGAATTCCTCTCACAGAGTTACAGCTGAGTTCTCAGGAAGCAGTTTGCTAACACTCCTTTCGTGGAATCTGCAAAGTGAGATTTGAGAGCCCATAGGGGTCCATGGTGAAAAAGGAAATATCCTCACATAATAACTGGAGAGAAGCTTACTGAGAGATTGCTTTCTGAAGTGGGACTTCATCACACATAGTTCCACCCTTCCCTTCTTGGAACAATTTGCTAACTCTGTTATCTTGTGTTCTGCAAAGTGATATTTAGGAGCGCATTGAAGGATATGGTGAAAAAGTAAATATCCTTAGGTCAAAACTGGAAAGAAGCCTTCTGAGAAACTGCATTTCGATGTGTGAATTCAACTCACAGAGTTACACGTTTCCCTTCAGTGTTCAGTTTGCTAACAAAGTTTTCTGGAAATCTGCAATGGGATACTTGTGAACGCAATGAAGCTTGTGGTGACAAAGGAAATATCCTCAGATGAAAACTAGAAAGAAGCTTTGTTAGAAACTCCTTGGTGGTGTGTCAATTCATCTCACAGAGTTACACTTATGTTTCATGCAGCAGTCCAGTATCACTGTTTTTGAGGAACCTGAGAGGACTTCTTTGGATCGCATTGAGGCCTACGCTGATAAAGGAAATGTCCTCAGTTCGAAACATGAAAGAAGCTTTCTGAGAAACTTTTTTGTGATCTGTGAATTCCGTTCACAGAGTTACAGCTTAGTTCTCAGGAAGCAGTTTGCTAACACTTTTAGTGGAATCTGCAAAATGAGATTTGGGAGCCCATAGGGGCCCATGGTGAAAAAGGAAATATCCTCAGATAATAACTAGAGAGAAGCTTACTGAGAGATTGCTTTCTGATGTGTGACTTCATCACACAGAGTTCCACCCTTGTCTTCTTGGAACACTTTGCTAACTCTGTTATCTTGTGTTTTCCAAAGTGATATTTGGGAGCTCACTGAAGGCTATGGTGAAAAAGGAAATATCCTCAGATCAAAACTGGAAAGAAGCCTTCTGAGAAACTGCATTTTTATGTGTGAATGCAACTCACAGAATTACACGTTTCTCTTTACTGTTCAGTTTGCTAACACAGTTTTCTGGAAATCTGCAATGGGATAATTCTGAACGCAATGAAGCTTACCGTGACAAAGGAAATATCCTCAGATGAGAACTAGAAAGAAGCTTTGTTGGAAACTTCTTGGTGATGTGTGAATTCATCTCACAGAGTTACACTTATGTTTCATGCAGCAGTCCATTATCACAGTTTTTGAGGAACCTGGGAAGGATTTCTTTGGATCGCATTGAGGCCAACGCTGATAAAGAAACTATCATCAGGTCAAAAGGTGAAAGATGCTTTGTGAGAAATTCTTTGTGATCTGTGAATTCCTTTCACAGAGTTACAGCTTAGTTCTCAGGAACCAATTTGCTAACACTCTTTTCGTGGAATCTGCAAATTGAGATTTGGGAGCCCATAGGGGTCGATGGTGAAAAAGGACATGTCCTCCGAAAATAACTAGAGAAAAGCTAACTGAGAGATTGCTTTCTGATGTGTGACCTCATCACACAGAGTTTCACCCGTCCCTTCTTGGAACAGTTTGCTAACTCTGTTATCTTGTGGAATGCAATGTGATATTTGGGATCTCATTGAGGGCTAAGGTGAGAAAGGAAATATCCTCAGATCAAAACTGGAAAGAAGCCTTCTGAGAAACTGCATTTGGATGTGTGAATGCAACTCACAGAGTTACACGTTTCTCTTCAGTGGCCAGTTTGCTAACACAGTTTTCAGGAAATCTGCAATGGGAAACTTGTGAACGCAATGAAGCTTGTGGTGACTAATTAAATATCCTCAGATGAAAACTAGAAAGAAACTTTTTTAGAAACTTCTTGGTGATGTGTGAATTCATCTCACAGAGTTACACTTATATTTCATGCAGCAGTCCATTATCACTGTATTTGAGGAACCTTAGAAGGATTTCTTTGAATTGCATTCAGGCCTACGCTGATAAAGGAAATATCATCAGTTCAAACCTGAAAGAAGTTTCCTGAGAAAATCATTTGTGATCTGTGACTTCCTCTCACAGAGTTACAGCTGAGTTCTCAGGAAGCAGTTTGCTAACACTCTTTTTGTGGAATCTGCAAAGTGAGATTTGGGAGCCCATAGGGGCCCATGGTGAAAAAGGAAATATCCTCACAAAATAACTACAGAGAAGCTTACTGAGAGATTGCTTCCTGATGTGTGACTTCATCACACAGAGTTCCACCCTTCCCTTCTTGGAACAGTTTGCTAACTCTGTTATCATGTGTTCTGCAAAGTGATACTTGGGAGCTCATTGAGGGCTATAGTGAAAAAGGAAATATCCTCATATCAAAACTGGAAAGAAGCATTCTGTGAAACTGCATTTCGATGTGTGAATGCAACTCACAGAGTTACACGTTTCTCTTCAGTGTTCAGTTTGCTAACACAGATTTCTGGAAATCTGCATTGGGATACTTGTGAACGCAATGACGCTTGCGGTGACAAAGGAAATATCCTCAGAATAAAACTACAAAGAAGCATTCTTACAAAATTCAAGGTGATGTGAGAATTCATCTCACAGAGTTACATTATGTTTCATACAGCAGTCCATTATCACTGTTTTTGAGTAACCTAAGTGGACTTCTTAGGATCGCATTCAGGCCTACGCTGATAAAGGATATATCATCAGTTCAAAACGTGAAAGAATCTTTCTGAGAAACGTCTTTGTGATCTGTGAATTCCATTCACAGAGTTACAGCTGAGTTCTCAGGAAGCAGTTTGCTAACACTCTTTTTGTGGAATCTGCAAAGTGAGATTTGGGAGCTCATATGGGCCCATGATGAAAAAGGAAATATCCTCAGATAATAACGAGAGAGAAGCTTACTGAGAGATTGCTTTCTGATGTGTGAGTTCATCACACACAGTTCCACCCTTCCCTTTTTGGAAGAGTTTGCTAACTCTGTTATCTTGTGTTCTGCAAAGTTATATTTAGGAGCACAGTGAAGGCTATGGTGAAAAAGGAAATATCCTCAGATCAAAACTGGAAAGAAACCTTCCGAGAAACTGCATTTTGATGTGTGAATGAATCACAGACTTACACGTTTCTCTTCAGTGTTCAGCTTAATAACACAGTTTTCTGGAAATCTGCAATGGGATACTTCAGAACGCAATGAAGCTTGCGGTGACAAATTAAATATCCTCAGATGAAAACAAGAAAGAAGGTTTGTTAGAAACTTCTTGGTGATGTGTGAATTCATCTCAAAGAGTTACACTTATGTTTCATGCAGCTGTCCATTATCACTGTTTTTGTGGAACCTGAGAAGTATTTCTTTGGATCGCATTGAGGCCTACGATGATAAAGTAAATGCCATCTGTTCAAAATGTAAAAGAAGCTTTCTGAGAAACTTCATTGTGACCTGTGAATGCCTCTCACAGAGTTACAGCTTAGTTCTCAGGAAGCAGTTTGCTAACACCCTTTTCATGGAATCTGCAAAGTGAGATTTGGGATCCCATAGGGGCCCGTGGTGAAAAAGGAAATATCCTCAGATAATAACTAGAGAGAAGCTTGCTGAGAAGCTGCTTTCTGATGTGTGACTTCATCACAGAGAGTTCCACCCTTCCCTTCTTGGAACAGTTTTCTAACTCTGTTATCTTGTGTTCTGCAAAGTGTTATTTAGAAGCGCATTCAAGGCTATGGTGAAAAATAAACATCCTCAGATCAAAACAGGAAAGAAGCCTTCTGAGAAACTGCATTTCGATGTGTGAATAGAACTCCCAGAGTTACACGTTTCTCTTCAGTGTTCAGTTTGCTAACACAGCTTTCTGGAAATCTGCAATGGGATATTTCTGAACGCAATGAAGCTTGCGGTGACAAAGGAAATATCCTCAGATGAAAACTAGAAAGAAGCTTTGTTAGAAACTTCTTGGTGATGTGCAAATTCATCTCACAGAGTTACACTTATATTTCATGCAGCAGTCCATTATCACTGTGTTGGAGGAACCAGGGAAAGACTTATTTGGATCGCATTGAGGCCCATGCTGATAAAGGAAATATCATCAGTGCAAAATGTGAAAGAAGCTTTCTGAGAAACTTCTTTGTGATCTGTGAATTCCCCTCAAAGAGTTACAGCTTAGCTCTCAGGAAGCATTTTGCTAACCCTCTTTTCGTGGAATCTGCAAAGTGAGATTTGGGAGCCCATAGGGGCCCATTGTGAAAAAGGAAATATTTTCAGATTATAACCAGAGAGAAGCTTACTGAGAGATTGCTTTCTGATGTGTGACTTCATCACACAGAGTTCCACCCTTTCCTTCTTGGAACAGTTTGCTAACTCTCTTAACTTGTGTTCTGCAATGTGATATTTGGGAGCTCATTGAGGGCTATGGTGAAAAAGGAAATATCTTGAGATCAAAACTGGAAAGAAGCCTTCTGAGAAACAGCATTTCCAAGTGTGAATGCCACTCACTGACTTACACGTTTGTCTTCAGTGTTCAGTATGCTAACACAGTTTTCTGGAAATCTGCAATGGGATACCCCTTAGTGCTGTGCAGCTGACGGTGACAAAGGAAATATACTCAGATGAAAACCTGAAAGAATTTTCTGAGAATTTGCTTTCTGATATGTGATTTCATCTCTCATAGTTACACCACTATTTGTTGGAGCCGTTTCCTAGCACTGTTTCCGTGGATCCTGAGAAGTGATGTTTCGGAAGGGTTTGAAGCGTAGAAGGAAAAAGGAAACATCCTCCGAGAAAACCGGAGTGAAGTTTTCTGAGAAACTGTTAGTGAGGAATCTGAGAACTGATATTTCAGATCCCTTTGAAGACTATGTGGCCAAAGGAAATGTCCTCCGATGAAAAAGAGAAAGAAGGTCTCTGAGAAACTTCTTTGTGATCCGTGAATTCCTCTCACAGAGTTACAGCTTAGTTCTCAGGAAGCAGTTAGCTAACACTCTTTTCGTGGAATCTGCCAAGTGAGATTTGGGAGCCCATAGGGGCCCATGGTGAAAAAGGAAATATCTTCAGATAATAACGAGAGAGAAGCTCACTGAGAGATTGCTTTCTTATGTGTGACTTCATCACACAGAGTTCCACCCTTCCCTTCTTGGAACAGTTTGCTAACTCTCTTCTGGTGTGTTCTGCAATGTGATATTTGGGAGCTCATTGAGTGCTACGGTGTAAAAGGAAATGTCCTCAGATCAATACTGTAAAAAAGCCTTCTGTGAAACTGCATTTCGATGTGTGAATGCAACTCACAGAGTTATACGTTTCTCTTCAGTGTTCCGTTTGCTAACACAGTTTTCTGGTAATCTGCAATGGGATATCTCTGAACGCAATGAACCTTGCCGTGACAAAGGAAATATCCTCAGATGAAAACTAGAAAGAAGCTTTGTTAGAAACTTCTTTGTGATGTGTAAATTCATCTCACAGAGTTACACTTATGTTTCATGCAGCAGTCCATTATCACTGTTTTGCAGGAACCAGAGAAAGACTTATTTGGATCGCATTGAGGCCTACGCTGATAAAGGAAATATCATCAGTTCAAATGTGAAAGAAACTTTCTGAGAAACTTCTTTGTGATCTGTGAATTCCCCTCACAGAGTTACAGCTTAGTTCTCAGGAAGGATTTTGCTAACCCTCTTTTCGTGAAATCTGCCAAGTGAGATTTGGGAACCCATAGGGGCCCATGGTGAAAAAGGAAATATCTTCAGATAATAACCAGAGAGAAGCTTACTGAGAGATTGCTTTCTTATGTGTGAATTCATCAAAAAGATTTCCACCCTTCCCTTCTTGGAACAGTTTGCTAACTATCTTCTGGTGTGTTCTGCAATGTGATATGTGGGAGCTCATTGAGTGCTACGATGACAAAGGAAATGTCCTCAGATCAATACTGTAAAGAAGCCTTCTGTGAAACTGCATTTCGATGTGTGAATGCAACTCACAGAGTTTCACGTTTCTCTTCAGTGTTCAGTTTGCTAACACAGTTTTCTGGAAATCTGCAATGGGATATTTCTGAACGCAATGAAACTTGCCGTGACAAAGGAAATATCCTCAGGTGAATACAAGAAAGAAGCTTTGTTAGAAACTTCTTGGTGATGTGCAAATTCATCTCACAGAGTTACACTTATATTTCATGCAGCAGTCCATTATCACTGTTTTGGAGGAACCAGGGAAAGACTTATTTGGATCGCATTGAGGCCTACGCTGATAAAGGAAATATCATCAGTTCAAAAAGTGAAAGAAGCTTTCTGAGAAACTTCTTTGTGATCTGTGAATTCCCCTCAAAGAGTTACAGCTTAGCTCTCAGGAAGCATTTTGCTAACCCTCTTTTCGTGGAATCTGCAAAGTGAGATTTGGGAGCCCATAGGGGCCCATTGTGAAAAAGGAAATATTTTCAGATTATAACTAGAGAGAAGCTTACTGAGAGATTGCTTTCTGATGTGTGACTTCATCACACAGAGTTCCACCCTTTCCTTCTTGGAACAGTGCGCTAACTCTCTTAACTTGTGTTCTGCAAAGTGATATTTGGGAGCTCATTGAGGGCTATGGTGAAAAAGGAAATATCCTGAGATCAACACTGGAAAGAAGCCTTCTGAGAAACAGCATTTCCAAGTGTGAATGCCACTCACTGACTTACACGTTTGTCTTCAGTGTTCACTTTGCTAACACAGTTTTCTGGAAATCTGCAATGGGATACTCCTTAGCGCTGTGCAGCTGACGGTGACAACGGAAATATACTCAGATGAAAACCTGAAAGAAGCTTTCTGAGAATTTGCTTTCTGATATGTGATTTCATCTCTCATAGTTACACCACTATTTGTTGGAGCCGTTTCCTACCACTGTTTCCGTGGATTCTGAGAAGTGATGTTAAGGAAGGGTTTGAAGCGTAGAAGGAAAAAGGAAACATCCGCCGAGAAAACCGGAGTGAAGTTTTCTGAGAAACTGTTAGTGAGGAATCTGAGAACTGATATTTCAGATCCCTTTGAAGACTATGTGGCCAAAGGAAATGTCCTCCGATGAAAAAGAGAAAGAAGTTCTCTGAGAAACTTCTTTATGATCCGTGAATTCCTCTCACAGAGTTACAGCTTAGTTCTCAGGAAGCAGTTAGCTAACACTCTTTTCGTGGAATCTGCCAAGTGAGATTTGGGAGCCCATAGGGGCCCATGGTGAAAAAGGAAATATCCTCAGATAAGAACTAGAGAGAAACTTACTAAGAGATTGCTTTCTGATGTGTGACTTCATCACACAGAGTTCCACCCTTCCCTTCTGGGAACAGTTTGCTAACTCTCTTATGGTGTGTTCTGCAATGTGATACTTGGGAGCTCATTGAGTGCTACGGTGTAAAAGGAAATGTCCTCAGATCAATACTGTAAAGAAGACTTCTGTGAAACTGCATTTCGATGTGTGAATGCAACTCACAGAGTTACACGTTTCTCTTCAGTGTTCAGTTTGCTAACACAGTTTTCTCGAAATCTGTAATGGGATATTTCTGAATGCAATGAACCTTGCCGTGACAAAGGAAATATCCTCAGATGAAAACTAGAAAGAAGCTTTTTTAGAAACTTCTTGGTGATGTGTAAATTCATCTCACAGAGTTACACTTATGTTTCATGCAGCAGTCCATTGTCACTGTTTTGGAGGAACCATAGAAAGACTTATTTGGATCGCATTGAAGCCTACGCTGATAAAGGAAATATCATCAGTTCAAAACGTGAAAGAAGCTTTCTGAGAAACTTCTTTGTGATCTATGAATTCCCCTCACAGCGTTACAGCTTAGTTCTCAGGAAGCATTTTGTTAACCCTCTTTTCGTGAAATCTGCCAAGTGAGATTTGGGAACCCATAGGGGCCCATGGTGAAAAAGGAAATATCTTCAGATAATAACCAGAGAGACGCTTACTGAGAGATTGCCTTCTTATATGTGACTTCATCACAAAGATTTCCACCCTTCCCTTCTTGGAACAGTTTGCTAACTATCTTCTGGTGTGTTCTGCAATGTGATATGTGGGAGCTCATTGAGTGCTACGGTGTAAAAGGAAATGTCCTCAGATCAATACTGTAAAGAAGCCTTCTGTGAAACTGCATTTCGATGTGTGAATGCAACTCACAGAGTTACACGTTTCTCTTCAGTGTTCCGTTTGCTAACACAGTTTTCTGGAAATCTGCAATGGGATATTTCTGAACGCAATGAAACTTGCCGTGACAAAGGAAATATCCTCAGGTGAATACAAGAAAGAAGCTTTGTTAGAAACTTCTTGGTGATGTGCAAATTCATCTCACAGAGTTACACTTATATTTCATGCAGCAGTCCATTATCACTGTTTTGGAGGAACCAGGGAAAGACTTATTTGGATCGCATTGAGGCCTACGCTGATAAAGGAAATATCATCAGTTCAAAAAGTGAAAGAAGCTTTCTGAGAAACTTCTTTGTGATCTGTGAATTCCCCTCAAAGAGTTACAGCTTAGCTCTCAGGAAGCATTTTGCTAACCCTCTTTTCATGGAATCTGCAAAGTGAGATTTGGGAGCCCATAGGGGCCCATTGTGAAAAAGGAAATATTTTCAGATTATAACTAGAGAGAAGCTTACTGAGAGATTGCTTTCTGATGTGTGACTTCATCACACAGAGTTCCACCCTTTCCTTCTTGGAACAGTGCGCTAACTCTCTTAACTTGTGTTCTGCAAAGTGATATTTGGGAGCTCATTGAGGGCTATGGTGAAAAAGAAATATCCTGAGATCAACACTGGAAAGAAGCCTTCTGAGAAACAGCATTTCCAAGTGTGAATGCCACTCACTGACTTACACGTTTGTCTTCAGTGTTCACTTTGCTAACACAGTTTTCTGGAAATCTGCAATGGGATACTCCTTAGCGCTGTGCAGCTGACGGTGACAACGGAAATATACTCAGATGAAAACCTGAAAGAAGCTTTCTGAGAATTTGCTTTCTGATATGTGATTTCATCTCTCATAGTTACACCACTATTTGTTGGAGCCGTTTCCTACCACTGTTTCCGTGGATTCTGAGAAGTGATGTTAAGGAAGGGTTTGAAGCATAGAAGGAAAAGGGAAACATCCGCCGAGAAAACCGGAGTGAAGTTTTCTGAGAAACTGTTAGTGAGGAATCTGAGAACTGATATTTCAGATCCCTTTGAAGACTATGTGGCCAAAGGAAATGTCCTCCGATGAAAAAGAGAAAGAAGTTCTCTGAGAAACTTCTTTGTGATCCGTGAATTCCTCTCACAGAGTTACAGCTTAGTTCTCAGGAAGCAGTTAGCTAACACTCTTTTCGTGGAATCTGCCAAGTGAGATTTGGGAGCCCATAGGGGCCCAAGGTGAAAAAGGAAATATCCTCAGATAAGAACTAGAGAGAAACTTACTAAGAGATTGCTTTCTGATGTGTGACTTCATCACACAGAGTTCCACCCTTCCCTTCTGGGAACAATTTGCTAACTCTCCTTTGGTGTGTTCTGCAATGTGATACTTGGGAGCTCATTGAGTGCTACGGTGTAAAAGGAAATGTCCTCAGATCAATACTGTAAAGAAGACTTCTGTGAAACTGCATTTCGATGTGTGAATGCAACTCACAGAGTTACACGTTTCTCTTCAGTGTTCAGTTTGCTAACACAGTTTTCTCGAAATCTGTAATGGGATATTTCTGAATGCAATGAACCTTGCCGTGACAAAGGAAATATCCTCAGATGAAAACTAGAAAGAAGCTTTTTTAGAAACTTCTTGGTGATGTGTAAATTCATCTCACAGAGTTACACTTATGTTTCATGCAGCAGTCCATTGTCACTGTTTTGGAGGAACCATAGAAAGACTTATTTGGATCGCATTGAAGCCTACGCTGATAAAGGAAATATCATCAGTTCAAAACGTGAAAGAAGCTTTCTGAGAAACTTCTTTGTGATCTATGAATTCCCCTCACAGCATTACAGCTTAGTTCTCAGGAAGCATTTTGTTAACCCTCTTTTCGTGAAATCTGCCAAGTGAGATTTGGGAACCCATAGGGGCCCATGGTGAAAAAGGAAATATCTTCAGATAATAACCAGAGAGACGCTTACTGAGAGATTGCCTTCTTATGTGTGACTTCATCACAAAGATTTCCACCCTTCCCTTCTTGGAACAGTTTGCTAACTATCTTCTGGTGTGTTCTGCAATGTGATATGTGGGAGCTCATTGAGTGCTACGGTGTAAAAGGAAATGTCCTCAGATCAATACTGTAAAGAAGCCTTCTGTGAAACTGCATTTCGATGTGTGAATGCAACTCACAGAGTTACACGTTTCTCTTCAGTGTTCCGTTTGCTAACACAGTTTTCTGGAAATCTGCAATGGGATATTTCTGAACGCAATGAAACTTGCCGTGACAAAGGAAATTTCCTCAGGTGAATACAAGAAAGAAGCTTTGTTAGAAACTTCTTGGTGATGTGCAAATTCATCTCACAGAGTTACACTTATATTTCATGCAGCAGTCCATTATCACTGTTTTGGAAGAACCAGGGAAAGACTTATTTGGATCGCATTGAGGCCTACGCTGATAAAGGAAATATCATCAGTTCAAAACGTGAAGGAAGCTTTCTGAGAAACTTCTTTGTGATCTGTGAATTCCCCTCACAGAGTTACAGCTTAGTTCTCAGGAAGCATTTTGCTAACCCTCTTTTCGTGAAATCTGCCAAGTGAGATTTGGGAACCCATAGGGGCCCATTGTGAAAAAGGAAATATTTTCAGATTATAACTAGAGAGAAGCTTACTGAGAGATTGCTTTCTGATGTGTGACTTCATCACACAGAGTTCCACCCTTTCCTTCTTGGAACAGTTTGCTAACTCTCTTAACTTGTGTTCTGCAAAGTGATATTTGGGAGCTCATTGAGGGCTATGGTGAAAAAGGAAATATCCTGAGATCAAAACTGGAAAGAAGCCTTCTGAGAAACAGCATTTCCAAGTGTGAATGCCACTCACTGACTTACACGTTTCTCTTCAGTGTTCAGTTTGCTAACACAGTTTTCTGGAAATCTGCAATGGGATACTCTTTAGCGCTGTGCAGCTGACGGTGACAAAGGAAATATGCTCAGATGAAAACCTGAAAGAAGCTTGCTGAGAATTTGCTTTTTGATATGTGATTTCATCTCTCATAGTTACACCACTATTTGTTGGAGCCGTTTCCTAGCCCTGTTTCCGTGGATTCTGAGAAGTGATGTTTCGGAAGGGTTTGAAGCGTAGAAGGAAACAGGAAACATCCGCCGAGAAAACCGGAGTGAAGTTTTCTGAGAAACTGCTTTCTGATGTGTGAATTCATTTGATAGTGTTACACCACCCTTCCTTGGGGGAGTTTGCTAGCACTCATTTTGTGGAATCTCAGAAGTGATGTCTTGGATATCGTTGAATCCCAGGGTGAATAGGGAAGTATCCTCAGACAATCCTGCAGCGAAGCCTTCTCAGAAACTTCTTTGGTGTGGGTGAATTCAGCCCACAGATTTCCATCATTGTTTTGTCTGAGAAGCTTACTAGCAGGGTTTTCGCAGAATCTGCAATACGACACACGGTGGCGCTCCGAGATCACAAATAACCTCATCTTAAAAAAGAAAGACGGTTTCTGAGAAACCGGTTTGTGATGTGTGAATTCACCCCACCGAGTTACACTTGTATTTCGTGGGGCCGTTGGATAGCCCTGTTAGTGAGGAATCTGAGAAGTGATATTTCAGATCCCTTTGAAGACTATGTGGCCAAAGGAAATGTCCTCCGATGAAAAAGAGAAAGAAGTTCTCCGAGAAACTTCTTTGTGATCCGTGAATACCTCTCACAGAGTTACAGCTTAGTTCTCAGGAAGCAGTTAGCTAACACTCTTTTCATGGAATCTGCCAAGTGAGATTTGGGAGCCCATAGGGGCCCATGGTGAAAAAGGAAATATCCTCAGATAAGCACTAGAGAGAAGCTTACTGAGAGATTGCTTTCTGATGTGTGACTTCATCACACAGAGTTCCACCCTTCCCTTCTTGGAACAGTTTGCTAACTCTCTTATGGTGTGTTCTGCAATGTGATATTTGGGAGCTCATTGAGTGCTACGGTGTAAAGGGAAATGTCCTCAGATCAATACTGTAAAGAAGCCTTCTGAGAAACTGCATTTCGATGTGTGAATGCAACTCACAGAGTTACACGTTTCTCTTCAGTGTTCAGTTTGCTAACACAGTTTTCTGCAAATCTGCAATGGGATATTTCTGAACGCAATGAACCTTGCCGTGACAAAGGAAATATCCTCAGATGAAAACTAGAAAGAAGCTTTGTTAGAAACTTCTTGGTGATGTGTAAATTCATCTCACAGAGTTACACTTATGTTTCATGCAGCAGTCCATTATCACTGTTTTGGAGGAACCAGAGAAAGACTTATTTGGATCGCTTTGAGGCCTACGCTGATAAAGGAAATATCATCAGTTCAACACTTGAAAGAAGCTTTCTGAGAAACTTCTTTGTGATCTGTGAATTCCCCTCAAGGAGTTACAGCTAGGTTCTCAGGAAGCATTTTGCTAACCCTCTTTTCGTGAAATCTGCCAAGTGAGATTTGGGAACCCATAGGGGCCCATGGTGAAAAAGGAAATATCTTCAGATAATAACCAGAGAGAAGCTTACTGAGAGATTGCTCTCTTATGTGTGACTTCATCACAAAGAGTTCCACCCTTCCCTTCTTGGAACAGTTTGCTAACAATCTTCTGGTGTGTTCTGCAATGTGATATTTGGGAGCTCATTGAGTGCTACGATGAAAAAGGAAATGTCCTCAGATCAATACTGTAAAGAAGCCTTCTGTGAAACTGCATTTCGATGTGTGAATGCAACTCACAGAGTTACACGTTTCTCTTCAGTGTTCCGTTTGCTAACACAGTTTTCTGGAAATCTGTAATGGGATATTTCTGAACGCAATGAAACTTGCCGTGACAAAGGAAATATCTTCAGGTGAATACAAGAAAGAAGCTTTGTTAGAAACTTCTTGATGGTGTGCAAATTCATCTCGCAGACTTACACTTATATTTCATGCAGCAGTCCATTATCACTGTTTTGGAGGAACCAGGGAAAGACTTATTTGGATCGCATTGAGGCCTACGCTGATAAAGGAAGTATCATCAGTTCAAAAAGTGAAAGAAGCTTTCTGAGAAACTTCTTTGTGATCTGTGAATTCCCCTCAAAGAGTTACAGCTTAGCTCTCAGGAAGCATTTTGCTAACCCTCTTTTCGTGGAAACGGCAAAGTGAGATTTGGGAGTCCATAGGGGCCCATTGTGAAAAAGGAAATATTTTCAGATTATAACTAGAGAGAAGCTTACTGAGAGATTGCTTTCTGATGTGTGACTTCATCACACAGAGTTCCACCCTTTCCTTCTTGGAACAGTTTGCTAACTCTCTTAACTTGTGTTCTGCAAAGTGATATTTGGGAGCTCATTGAGGGCTATGGTGAAAAAGGAAATATCCTGAGATCAACACTGGAAAGAAGCCTTCTGAGAAACAGCATTTCCAAGTGTGAATGCCACTCACTGAGTTACACGTTTGTCTTCAGTGTTCAGTTTGCTAACACAGTTTTCTGGAAATCTGCAATGGGATACTCGTTAGCGCTGTGCTGCTGACGGTGACAAAGGAAATATACTCAGATGAAAACCTGAAAGAAGCTCTCTGAGAATTTGCTTTCTGATATGTGATTTCATCTCTCATAGTTACACCACTATTTGTTGGAGCCGTTTCCTACCACTGTTTCCGTGGATTCTGAGAAGTGATGTTTCGGAAGGTTTTGAAGCTTAAAAGGAAAAAGGAAACATCCTCCAGAAAACCGGAGTGAAGTTTTCTGAGAAACTGCTTTCTGATGTGTGAATTCATTTGACAGTGTTACACCACCCTTCCTTGGGGGAGTTTGCTAGCACTCATTTTGTGGAATCACAGAAGTGATGTCTTGGATATCGTTGAATCCCAGGGTGAATAGGGAAGTATCCTCAGACAAACCTGCAGAGAAGCCTTCTCAGAAACTTCTTTGTTGTGGGTGAATTCAGCCCACAGATTTCCATCATTGTTTTGTCTGAGAAGCTTACTAGCAGGGTTTTCGCAGAATCTGCAATACGACACACGGTGGCGCGCCGAGACCACAAATAACCTCATCTTAAAAAAGAAAGACGGTTTCTGAGAAACCGGTTTGTGATGTGTGAATTCACCCCACCGAGTTACACTTGTATTTCGTGGGGCCGTTGGATAGCCCTGTTAGTGAGGAATCTGAGAAGTGATATTTCAGATCCCTTTGAAGACTATGTGGCCAAAGGAAATGTCCTCCGATGAAAAAGAGAAAGAAGGTCTCTGAGAAACTTCTTTGTGATCCGTGAATTCCTCTCACAGAGTTACAGCTTAGTTCTCAGGAAGCAGTTAGCTAACACTCTTTTCATGGAATCTGCCAAGTGAGATTTGGGAGCCCATAGGGGCCCATGGTGAAAAAGGAAATAACCTCAGATAAGAACTAGAGAGAAGCTTACTGAGAGATTGCTTTCTGATGTGTGACTTCATCACACAGAGTTCCACCCTTCCCTTCTTGGAACAGTTTGCTAACTCTCTTATGGTGTGTTCTGCAATGTGATACTTGGGAGCTCATTGAGTGCTACGGTGTAAAAGGAAATGTCCTCAGATCAATCCTGTAAAGAAGCCTTCTGTGAAACTGCATTTCGATGTGTGAATGCAACTCACAGAGTTACACGTTTCTCTTCAGTGTTCAGTTTGCTAACACAGTTTTCTGGAAATGTGCAATGGGATATTTCTGAACGCAATGAACCTTGCCGTGACAAAGGAAATATCCTCAGATGAAAACTAGAAAGAAACTTTGTTAGAAACTTCTTGGTGATGTGTAAATTCATCTCACTGAGTTACACTTATGTTTCATGCAGCAGTCCATTATCACTGTTTTGGAGGAACCAGAGAAAGACTTATGTGGATCGCATTGAGGCCTACGCTGATAAAGGAAATATCATCAGTTCAAAACGTGAAAGAAGCTTTCTGAGAAACTTCTTTGTGATCTGTGAATTCCCCTCACAGAGTTACAGCTTAGTTCTCAGGAAGCATTTTGCTAACCCTCTTTTCGTGAAATCTGCCAAGTGAGATTTGGGAACCCATAGGGGCCCATTGTGAAAAAGGAAATATTTTCAGATTATAACTAGAGAGAAGCTTACTGAGAGATTGCTTTCTGATGTGTGACTTCATCACACAGAGTTCCACCCTTTCCTTCTTGGAACAGTTTGCTAACTCTCTTAACTTGTGTTCTGCAAAGTGATATTTGGGAGCTCATTGAGGGCTATGGTGAAAAAGGAAATATCCTGAGATCAAAACTGGAAAGAAGCCTTCTGAGAAACAGCATTTCGAAGTGTGAATGCCACTCACTGACTTACACGTTTGTCTTCAGTGTTCAGTTTGCTAACACAGTTTTCTGGAAATCTGCAATGGGATACTCCTTAGAGCTGTGCTGCTGACGGTGACAAAGGAAATATACTCAGATGAAAACCTGAAAGAAGCTTTCTGAGAATTTGCTTTCTGATATGTGATTTCATCTCTCATAGTTACACCACTATTTGCTGGAGCCGTTTCCTAGCACTGTTTCCGTGGGTTCTGAGAAGTGATATTTCGGAAGGATTTGAAGCGTAGAAGGAAAAAGGAAACATCCGCCGAGAAAAACGGAGTGAAGTTTTCTGAGAAACGGCTTTCTGGTGTGTGAATTCATTTGATAGTGTTACACCAACCTTCCTTGGGGGAGTTTGTTAGCACTCATTTTGTGGAATCTCAGAAGTGATTCCATGGATATCGTTGAATCCCAGGGTGAATAGGGAAGTATCCTCAGACAAACCTGCAGAGAAGCCTTCTCAGAAACGTCTTTGTTGTGGGTGAATTCAGCCCAGAGATTTCCATCATTGTTTTGTCTGAGAAGCGTGCTATCAGGGTTTTCGCAGAATCTGCAATACGACACACGGTGGCGCTCCGACACCACAAATAACCTCATCTTAAAAAAGAAAGACGGTTTCTGAGAAACCGGTTTGTGATGTGTGAATTCAGCCCACCGAGTTACACTTGTATTTCGTGGGGCCGTTGGATAGCCCTGTTAGTGAGGAATCTGAGAACTGATATTTCAGATCCCTTTGAAGACTATGTGGCCAAAGGAAATGTCCTCCGATGAAAAAGAGAAAGAAGTTCTCTGAGAAACTTCTTTGTGATCCGTGAATTCCTCTCACAGAGTTACAGCTTAGTTCTCAGGAAGCAGTTAGCTAACACTCTTTTCGTGGAATCTGCCAAGTGAGATTTGGGAGCCCATAGGGGCCCATGGTGAAAAAGGAAATATCCTCAGATAAGAACTAGAGAGAAGCTTACTGAGAGATTGCTTTCTGATGTGTGACTTCATCACACAGAGTTCCACCCTTCCCTTCTTGGAACAGTTTGCTAACTCTCTTATGGTGTTTTCTGCAATGTGATACTTGGGAGCTCATTGAGTGCTACGGTGTAAAAGGAAATGTCCTCAGATCAATACTGTAATGAAGCCTTCTGTGAAACTGCATTTCGATGTGTGAATGCAACTCACAGAGTTACACGTTTCTCTTCAGTGTTCAGTTTGCTAACATAGTTTTCTGGAAATCTGCAATGGGATATTTCTGAACGCAATGAACCTTTCCGAGACAAAGGAAATATCCTCAGATGAAAACCAGAAAGAAACTTTGTTAGAAACTTCTTTGTGATGTGTAAATTCATCTCACAGAGTTACACTTATGTTTCATGCAGCAGTCCATTATCACTGTTTTGGAGGAACCAGAGAAAGACTTATTTGGATCGCATTGAGGCCTACGCTGATAAAGGAAATATCATCAGTTCAAAACGTGAAAGAAGCTTTCTGAGAAACTTCTTTGTGATCTGTGAATTCCCCTCAAGGAGTTACAGCTAGGTTCTCAGGAAGCATTTTGCTAACCCTCTTTTCGTGAAATCTGCCAAGTGAGATTTGGGAACCCGTAGGGGCCCATGGTGAAAAAGGAAATATCTTCAGATAATAACTAGAGAGAAGCTTACTGAGAGATTGCTTTCTGATGTGTGACTTCATCACAAAGAGTTCCTCCCTTCCATTCTTGGAACAGTTTGCTAACTATCTTCTGGTGTGTTCTGCAATGTGATATGTGGGAGCTCATTGAGTGCTACGATGAAAAAGGAAATGTCCTCAGATCAATACTGTAAAGAAGCCTTCTGTGAAACTGCATTTCGATGTGTGAATGCAACTCACAGAGTTACACGTTTCTCTTCAGTGTTCAGTTTGCTAACATAGTTTTCTGGAAATCTGCAATGGGATATTTCTGAACGCAATGAACCTTGCCGTGACAAAGGAAATATCCTCAGATGAAAACTAGAAAGAAACTTTGTTAGAAACTTCTTGGTGATGTGTAAATTCATCTCACAGAGTTACACTTATGTTTCATGCAGCAGTCCATTATCACTGTTTTGGAGGAACCAGAGAAAGACTTATTTGGATCGCATTGAGGCCTACGCTGATAAAGGAAATATCATCAGTTCAAAACGTGAAAGAAGCTTTCTGAGAAACTTCTTTGTGATCTGTGAATTCCCCTCACAGAGTTACAGCTTAGTTCTCAGGAAGCATTTTGCTAACCCTCTTTTCGTGAAATCTGCCAAGTGAGATTTGGGAACACTTAGGGGCCCATTGTGAAAAAGGAAATATTTTCAGATTATGACTAGAGAGAAGCTTACTGAGAGATTGCTTTCTGATGTGTGACTTCATCACACAGAGTTCCACCCTTTCCTTCTTGGAACAGTTTGCTAACTCTCTTAACTTGTGTTCTGCAAAGTGATATTTGGGAGCTCATTGAGGGCTATGGTGAAAAAGGAAATATCCTGAGATCAAAACTGGAAAGAAGCCTTCTGAGAAACAGCATTTCAAAGTGTGAATGCCACTCACTGACTTACACGTTTGTCTTCAGTGTTCAGTTTGCTAACACAGTTTTCTGTAAATCTGCAATGGGATACTCCTTAGCGCTGTGCAGCTGACGGTGACAAAGGAAATATACTCAGATGAAAACCTGAAAGAAGCTTTCTGAGAATTTGCTTTCTGATATGTGATTTCATCTCTCATAGTTACACCACTATTTGCTGGAGCCCTTTCCTAGCACTGTTTCTGTGGATTCTGAGAAGTGATGTTTCGGAAGGGTTTGAAGCGTAGAAGGAAAAAGGAAACATCCGCCGAGAAAACCGGAGTGAAGTTTTCTGAGAAACTGCTTTCTGATGTGTGAATTCATTTGATAGTGTTACACCACCCTTCCTTGGGGGAGTTTGCTAGCACTCATTTTGTGGAATCTCAGAAGTGATGTCTTGGATATCGTTGAATCCCAGGGTGAATAGGGAAGTATCCTCAGACAAACCTGCAGAGAAACTTTCTCAGAAACGTCTTTGTTGTGGGTGAATTCAGCCCACAGATTTCCATCATTGTTTTGTCTGAGAAGCTTACTAGCAGGGTTTTCGCAGAATCTGCAATACGACACACGGTGGCGCACCGAGACCACAAATAACCTCATCTTAAAAATGAAAGACGGTTTCTGAGAAACCGGTTTGTGATGTGTGAAATCAGCCCACCGAGTTACACTTGTATTTCGTGGGGCCGTTGGATAGCACTGTTAGTGAGGAATCTGAGAACTGATATTTCAGATCCCTTTGAAGACTATGTGGCCAAAGGAAATGTCCTGCGATGAAAAAGGGAAAGAAGTTCTCTGAGAAACTTCTTTGTGATCCGTGAATTCCTCTCACAGAGTTACAGCTTAGTTCTCAGGAAGCAGTTAGCTAACACTCTTTTCGTGAAATCTGCCAAGTGAGATTTGGGAACCCATAGGGGCCCATTGTGAAAAAGGAAATATCTTCAGATAATAACCAGAGAGAAGCTTACTGAGAGATTGCTTTCTGATGTGTGACTTCATCACACAGAGTTCCACCCTTCCCTTCTTGGAACAGTTTGCTAACTCTCTTCTGGTGTGTTCTGCAATGTGATGTTTGGGAGCTCATTGAGTGCTACGGTGTAAAAGGAAATGTCCTCAGATCAATACTGTAAAGAAGCCTTCTGTGAAACTGTATTTCGATGTGTGAATGCAACTCACAGAGTTACACGTTTCTCTTCAGTGTTCAGTTTGCTAACACAGTTTTCTGGAAATCTGCAATGGGATATTTCTGAACGCAATGAACCTTGCCGTAACAAAGGAAATATCCTCAGATGAAAACTAGAAAGAAGCTTTGTTAGAAACTTCTTGGTGATGTGTAAATTCATCTCACAGAGTTACACTTACGTTTCATGCAGCAGTCCATGATCACTGTTTTGGAGGAACCAGAGAAAGACTTATTTGGATCGCATTGAGGCCTACGCTGATAAAGGAAATATCATCAGTTCAAAACGTGAAAGAAGCTTTCTGAGAAACTTCTTTGTGATCTGTGAATTCCCCTCACAGAGTTACAGCTTAGTTCTCAGGAAGCATTTTGCTAACCCTCTTTTGGTGAAATCTGCCAAGTGAGATTTGGGAACCCATAGGGGCCCATTGTGAAAAGGAAGTATTTTCAGATTATAACTAGAGAGAAGCTTACTGAGAGATTGCTTCCTGATGTGTGACTTCATCACACAGAGTTCCACCCTTTCCTTCTTGGAACAGTTTGCTAACTCTCTTAACTTGTGTTCTGCAAAGTGATATTTGGGAGCTCATTGAGGGCTATGGTGAAAAAGGAAATATCCTGAGATCAAAACTGGAAAGAAGCATTCTGAGAGACAGCATTTCCAAGTGTGAATGCCACTCACTGACTTGCACGTTTGTCTTCAGTGTTCAGTTTGCTAACACAGTTTTCTGGAAATCTGCAATGGGATACTCCTTAGCGCTGTGCAGCTGACGGTGACAAAGGAAATATACTCAGATGAAAACCTGAAAGAAGCTTTCTGAGAATTTGCTTTCTGATATGTGATTTCATCTCCCATAGTTACACCACTATTTGTTGGAGCCGTTTCCTAGCACTGTTTCCGTGGATTCTGAGAAGTGATGTTTCGGAAGGGTTTGAAGCGTAGAAGGAAAAAGGAAACATCCGCCGAGAAAACCGGGGTGAACCTTTCTGAGAAACTGCTTTCTGATGTGTGAATTCATTTGATAGTGTTACACCACCCTTCCTTGGGGGAGTTTGCTAGCACTCATTTTGTGGAATCTCAGAAGTGATGTCTTGGATATCGTTGAATCCCAGGGTGTATAGTGAAGTATCCTCAGACAAACCTGCAGAGAAGCCTTCTCAGAAACTTCTTTGTTGTGGGTGAATTCAGCCCACAGATTTCCATCATTGTTTTGTCTGAGAAGCTTACTAGCAGGGTTTTCGCAGAATCTGCAATACGACACACTGTGGCGCTGCCAGACCACAAATAACCTCATCTTAAAAAAGAAAGACGGTTTCTGAGAAACCGGTTTGTGATGTGTGAATTCAGCCCACCGAGTTACACTTGTATTTCTTGGGCCGTTGGATAGCCCTGTTAGTGAGGAATCTGAGAACTGATATTTCAGATCCCTGTGAAGACTATGTGGCCAAAGGAAATGTCCTCCGATGAAAAAGAGAAAGAAGTTCTCCGAGAAACTTCTTTGTGATCCGTGAATTCCTCTCCCAAAGTTACAGCTTAGTTCTCAGGAAGCATTTTGCTAACCCTCTTTTCGTGAAATCTGCCAAGTGAGATTTGGGAACCCATAGGGGCCCATTGTGAAAAAGGAAATATCTTCAGATAATAACCAGAGAGAAGCTTACTGAGAGATTGCTTTCTGATGTGTGACTTCATCACACAGAGTTCCACCCTTCCCTTCTTGGAACAGTTTCCTAACTCTCTTCTGGTGTGTTCTGTAATGTGATATTTGGGAGCTCATTGAGTGCTACGGTGAAAAAGGAAATGTCCTCAGATCAATACTGTAAAGAAGCCTTCTGAGAAACTGCATTTCGATGTGTGAATGCAACTCACAGAGTTACACGTTTCTCTTCAGTGTTCCGTTTGCTAACACAGTTTTCTGGAAATCTGCAATGGGATATTTCTGAACGCAATGAACCTTGCCATGACAAAGGAAATATCCTCAGGTGAATGCAAGAAAGAAGCTTTGTTAGAAACTTCTTGGTGATGTGCAAATTCATCTCACAGACTTACACTTATATTTCATGCAGCAGTCCATTATCACTGTTTTGGAGGAACCAGGGAAAGACTTATTTGGATCGCATTGAGGCCTACGCTGATAAAGGAAATTTCATCCGTTCAAAACGTGAAAGAAGCTTTCTTTCTTTCTTTCTGAGAAACTTCTTTCTGATCTGTGAGTTCATCTCACCGGTTACAACCTCTGCCTCAAGAAGCAGTTTGCTAACACTCTTTTCGTGGAATCTGCAAAGTGATATTTGGGAGCCTATTGGGGCCCATGGTAATAAAGGAAATATCCTCACATAATAACTAAAGAGAAGCTTTCTGAGAAACTGCATTGCCTTGTGTGAATGCATCTCACAGAGTTACACGTTTCTCTTCAGTGATCAGTTTGTTAGCACAGTTTTCTGGAAATCTGCAATTAGATACTTCATAGCGCAATGAACATTACAGTGACAAAGGAAATATCCACAGATGAAAACTAGAAAGAAGCTTTCTTAGAAACTTCTTGGTGATGTGTGAATTCATCTCACAGACTTACACTTATATATCGTGGAGCAGTCCATTAACACTGTCTTTGAGGAATCTGAGAAGGGCTTCTTTGGATCACATTGAGGCCTACGCTGACAAAGGAAATTTCATCCGTTCACAACGTGAAAGAAGCTTTCTGAGAAACTTCTTTCTGATCTGTGAGTTCATCTCACAGATTTACAACCTCTGCCTCAAGAAGCAGTTTGCTAACACTCTTTTCGTGGAATCTGCAAAGTGATATTTGGGAGCCTATTGGGGATCATGGTGATGAAGGAAATATCCTCACACAATAACTAAAGAGAAGCTTTCTGAGAAACTGCATTGCCATGTGTGAATGCAACTCACAGAGTTACACGTTTCTCTTCAGTGATCAGTTTTTTAGCACAGTTTTCTGGAAAGCTGCAATTAGATACTTCATCGCGCAATGAACATTACAGTGACAAAGGAAATATCCACAGATGAAAACTCGAAAGAAGCTTTCTTAGAAACTTCTTGGTGATGTGTGAATTCATCTCACAGAGTTACACTTATGTTTCGTGGAGCAGTCCATTAACACTGTCTTTGAGGAATCTAAGAGCTTCTTTGGATCACATTGAGGCCTGCGCTGATAAAGGAAATTTCATCTGTTCAAACGTGAAAGAAGCTTTCTGAGAAAATTCTTTCTGATCTGTGAGTTCATCTCACAGAGTTACAAACTCTGCCTCAAGAAGAAGTTTGCTAACACTCTTTTCGTGGAATCTGCAAAGTGATATTTGGGAGCCTATTGGGGCCCATGGTGATAAAGGAAATATCCTCACATAATAACTAAAGAGAAGCTTTCTGAGAAACTGCATTGCCATGTGTGAATGCAACTCACAGAGTTACACGTTTCTCTTCAGTGATCAGTTTGTTAGCACAGTTTTCTGGAAATCTGCAATTAGATACTTCATAGCGCAATGAACATTTCAGTGACAAAGGAAATATCCACAAATGAAAATTAGAAAGAAGCTTTCTTAGAAACTTCTTCGTGATGTGTGAATTCATCTCACAGAGTTACACTTATGTTTCGTGGAGCAGTCCATTAACACTGTGTTTGAGGAATCTGAGAAGGGCTTCTTTGGAACACATTGAGGCCTACGCTGATAAAGGAAATTTCATCGTTCAAAATGTGAAAGAAGCTTTCTGAGAAACTTCTTTCTGATCTGTGAGTTCATCTCACAGAGTTAAAACCTCTGCCTCAAGAAGCAGTTTGCTAACACTCTTTTCGTGGAATCTGCAAAGTGATATTTGAGAGCCTACTGGGGCCCATGGTAATAAAGGAAATATCCTCAGATAATTACTAGAGAGAAGCTCTCTGAGAGATTGCCTTCTGATGTGTGACTTCATCTCACAGAGTTACGCCAGTGTTTTTTGGAGCCGTTTCTTAGGACTGTTTCCGTGGATTCCGAGAAGTGATATTTCAGATAGCTTTGAAGAATAGAAGGAGAAAAGAAATATCCTCCAAGAGAAAGCAGAACCAAGCTTTCTGAGAAACTGCTTTGTGATATGTGAATTCATTTCACAGTGTTCTATCACTCTTTCTCGGGGGAGTTTCCTAGCACTCATTTTGAGGAATCTCAGATGTGATGTCTTGGATATCGTTGAATCGCATGCTGAATAAGGAACTATCCTCAGACGATCCTGCAGAGAAGCCTTCTCAGAAACTTGTTTGTTGTGGGTGAATTCAGCCCACAGATGTCCATTATTGTTTCCACTGAGAAACTTGCTCGCAGAGTTTTCGCAGAATCTGCAATAGGACACACGGTGGCGAAACAAGACCACAAATAACCTCGTCTTACTAAAAAAGAAGCTTTCTGAGAAACCGCTTTGTGATGTGTGAATTCAACTCACTAAGTTGCAGCTGTATTTCGTGGGGCCGCGGCCTAGCCCTATTTGTGTGGAATCTGAGAACAGATATTCCCGATCCCTTTGAAAACAATGGGGCCAATGGAAACATCTTCCAATAAAAATGAGAAAGAAGCTTTCTGAGAAACTTCTTTCTGATCTGTGAGTTCATCTCACAGAGTTACAAACTCTGCCTCAAGAAGCAGTTTGCTAACACTCTTTTCGTGGAATCTGCAAAGTGATATTTGGGAGCCTATTGGGGCCCATGGTGATAAAGGAAATATCCTCACATAATAACTAAAGAGAAGCTTTCTGAGAAACTGCATTGCCATGTGTGAATGCAGCTCACAGAGTTACACGTTTCTCTACAGTGATCACTTTGTTAGCACAGTTTTCTGGAAATCTGCAATTAGATACTTCATAGCGCAGTGAACATTACAGTGACAAAGGAAATATCCACAGATGAAAACTAGAAAGAAGCTTTCTTAGAAACTTCTTGGTGATGTGTGAATGCAACTCATAGAGTTACACTTATGTTTCGTCGAGCTGTCCATTAACACTCTCTTTGGGGAAACTGAGAAGGGCTTCTTTGGATCACATTGAGGCCTACGCTGATAAAGGAAATTTCATCCGTTCAAAACGTGAAAGAAGCTTTCTGAGAAACTTCTTTCTGATCTGTGAGTTCATCTCACAGAGTTACAACCTCTGCCTCAAGAAGCAGTTTGCTAACACTCTTTTCGTGGAATCTGCAAAGTGATATTTGGGAGCCTATTGGGGCCCATGGTGATAAAGGAAATATCGTCACATAATAACTAAAGAGAAGCTTTCTGAGAAACTGCATTGCCATGTGTGAATGCAACTCACAGAGTTACACGTTTCTCTTCAGTGATCAGTTTGTTAGCACAGTATTCTGGAGATCTTCTATTAGATACTTCATAGCGCAATGAACATTACAGTGACAAAGGAAATATCCACAGATGAAAACTAGAAAGAAGCTTTCTGAGAAACTTCTTGGTGATGTGTGAATTCATCTCACAGAGTTACACTTATGTTTCGTGGAGCAGTCCATTAACAGTGTCTTTGAGGAAGCTGAGAAGGGCTTCTTTGGATCACATTGAAGCCTACGCTGATAAAGGAAATTTCATCGTTCAAAAAGTGAAAGAAGCTTTCTGAGAAACTTCTTTCTGATCTGTGAGTTCATCTCACAGAGTTACAACCTCTGCCTCAAGAAGCAGTTTGCTAACACTCTTTTCGTGGAATCTGCAAAGTGATATTTGGGAGCCTATTGGGTCCCATGGTGATAAAGGAAATATCCTCACATAATAACTAAAGAGAAGCTTTCTGAGAAACTGCATTGCCATGTGTGAATGCAACTCACAGAGTTATAAGTTTCTCTTCAGTGATCAGTTTGTTAGCACAGTTTTCTGGAAATCTGCAATTAGATACTTCATAGCGCAAGGAACATTACAGTGACAAAGGAAATATCCACAGATGAAAACTAGAAAGAAGCTTTCTTAGAAACTTCTTCGTGATGTGTGAATTCATCTCACAGAGTTACACTTATGTTTCGTGGAGCAGTCCATTAACACTGTCTTTGGGGAAACTGTGAAGGGCTTCTTTGGATCACATTGAGGACTACGCTGATAAAGGAAATTTCATCCGTTCAAAACGTGAAAGAAGCTTTCTGAGAAAATTCTTTCTGATCTGTGAGTTTTTCTCACAGAGTTGCAACTTCTGCCTCAAGAAGCGGTTGCTAACACTCTTTTCGTGGAATCTGCAAAGTGATATTTGGGAGCCTATTGGGGCCCATGGTGATAAAGGAAATATCCTCACATAATAACTAAAGAGAAGCTTTCTGAGAAACTGCATTGCCATGTGTGAATGCATCTCACAGAGTTACACGTTTCTCTTCAGTGATCAGTTTGTTAGCACAGTTTTCTGGAAATCTGCAATTAGATACTTCATAGCGCAATGAACATTGCAGTGACAAAGGAAGTATCCACAGATGAAAACTAGAAAGAAGCTTTCTTAGAAACTTCTTGGTGATGTGTGAATTCATCTCACAGAGTTACACTTATGTTTCGTGGAGCAGTCCATTAACACTGTCTTTGAGGAATCTGAGAAGGGTTTCTTTGGATCACATTGAGGCCTACGCTGATAAAGGAAATTTCGTCGTTCAAAACGTGAAAGAAGCTTTCTGAGAAACTTCTTTCTGATCTGTCAGTTCATCTCACAGAGTTACAACCTCTGCCTCAAGAAACAGTTTGCTAACACTCTTTTCGTGGAATCTGCAAAGTGATATTTGGGAGCCTATTGGGGCCCATGGCAATAAAGGAAATATCCTCAGATAATTACTAGAGAGAAGCTTTCTGAGAGATTGCCTTCTGATGTGTGACTTCATCTCACAGAGTTATGCCAGTGTTTTTAGGAGCCGTTTCTTAGGACTGTTTCCGTGGATTCCGAGAAGTGATATTTCAGATAGCTTTGAAGAATAGAAGGAGAAAAGAAATATCCTCCAAGAGATAGCAGAACCAAGCTTTCTGAGAAACTGCTTTGTGATATGTGAATTCATTTCACAGTGTTCTATCACCCTTTCTCGAGGAGTTTCCTAGCACTCATTTTGAGGAATCTCAGATGTGATGTCTTGGATATCGTTGAATCGCATGCTGAATAAGGAACTATCCTCAGAGGAACCTGCAGAGAAGCCTTCTCAGAAACTTCTTTGTTGTGGGTGAATTCAGCCCACAGATGTCCATCATTGTTTCCACTGAGAAACTTGCTAGCAGAGTTTTCGCAGAATCTGCAATAGGACACACGGGGCGCGCTGAGACCACAAATAACCTCGTCTGACTAAAGAAAGAAACTTTCTGAGAAACCGCTTTGTGATGTGTGAATTCAACTCACTAAGTTGCAGCTGTATTTCGTGGGGCCGTGGCCTAGCCCTATTTGTGTGGAATCTGAGAACATATATTCCCGATCCCTTTGAAAACAATGGGGCCAATGGAAACATCTTAAAATAAAAATGAGAAAGAAGCTTTCTGAGAAACTTCTTTCTCATCTGTGAGTTCATCTCACAGAGTTACAACCTCTGCCTCAAGAAGAAGTTTGCTAACACTCTTTTCGTGGAATCTGCAAAGTGATATTTGGGAGCCTATTGGGGCCCATGGTGATAAAGGAAATATCCTCACATAATAACTAAAGAGAAGCTTTCTGAGAAACTGCATTGCCATGTGTGAATGCAACTCACAGAGTTACACGTTTCTCTTCAGTGATCAGTTTGTTAGCACAGTTTTCCGGAAATCTGCAATTAGATACTTCATAGCGCAATGAACATTTCAGTGACAAAGGAAATATCCACAGATGAAAACTAGAAAGAAGCTTTCTTAGAAACTTCTTGGTGATGTGTGAATTCATCTCACAGAGTTACACTTATGTTTCGTGGAGCAGTCCATTAACACTGTGTTTGAGGAATCTGAGAAGGGCTTCTTTGGATCACATTGAGGCCTACGCTGATAAAGGAAATTGCATCCGTTTAAAACGTGAAAGAAGCTTTCTGAGAAACTTCTTTCTGATCTGTGAGTTCATCTCACAGAGTTACAACCTCTGCCTCAAGAAGCACTTTGCTAACACTCTTTTCGTGGAATCTGCAAAGTGATATTTGGGAGCCTTTTGGGGCCCATGGTGATAAAGGAAATATCCTCACATAATAACTAAAGAGAAGCTTTCTGAGAAACTGCATTGCCATGTGTGAATGCAACTCACAGAGTTACACGTTTCTCTTCAGTGATCATTTTGTTAACACAGTTTTCTGGAAATCTGCAATTAGATACTTCATAGCGCAATGAACATTACAGTGACAAAGGAAATATCCACAGATGAAAACTAGAGAGAAGCTTTCTTAGAAACTTCTTGGTGATGTGTGAATTCATCTCACAGAGTTACACTTATGTTTCGTGGAGCAGTCCATTAACACTGTCTTTGAGGAATCTGAGAAGGGCTTCTTTGGATCACATTGAGGCCTACGCTGATAAAGGAAATTTCATCCGTTCAAAACGTGAAAGAAGCTTTCTGAGAAACTTCTTTCTGATCTGTGAGTTCATCTCACAGAGTTACAACCTCTTCCTCAAGAAGCAGTTTGCTAACACTCTTTTCGTGGAATCTGCAAAGTGATATTTGGGAGTCTAATGGAGCCCATGGTGATAAAGCAAATATCCACACATAATAACTAAAGAGAAGCTTTCTGAGAAACTGCATTGCCATGTGTGAATGCAGCTCACAGAGTTACACTTTTCTCTTCAGTGATCAGTTTGTTAGCACAGTTTTCTGGAAATCTGCAATTAGATACTTCATAGCGCAATGAACATTACAGTGACAAAGGAAATATCCACAGATGAAAACTAGAAAGAAGCTTTCTTAGAAACTTCTTGGTGATGTGTGAATTCATCTCACAGAGTTACACTTATGTTTCGTGGAGCAGTCCATTAACACTGTCTTTGAGGAATCTGAGAAGGGCATCTTTGGATCACATTGAGGCCTACGCTGATAAAGGAAATTTCATCCGTTCAAAAAGTGAAAGAAGCTTTCTGAGAAACTTCTTTCTGACCTGTGAGTTCATCTCACAGAGTTACAACCTCTGCCTCAAGAAGAAGTTTGCTAACACTCTTTTCGTGGAATCTGCAAAGTGATATTTGGGAGCCTATTGGGGCCCATGGTGATAAAGGAAATATCCTCACATAATAACTAAAGAGAAGCTTTCGGAGAAACTGCATTGCCATGAGTGAATGCAACTCACAGAGTTACAGGTTTCTCTTCAGTGATCAGTTTGTTAGCACAGCTTTCTGGAAATCTGCAATTAGATACTTCGTAGCGCAATGAACATTACAGTGACAAAGGAAATATCCACAGATGAAAACTAGAAAGAAGCTTTCTTAGAAACTTCTTGGTGATGTGTGAATTCATCTCACACAGTTACACTTATGTTTCGTGGAGCAGTCCATTAACACTGTCTTTGAGGAATCTGAGAAGGGCTTCTTTGGATCACATTGAGGCCTACGCTGATAAAGGAAATTTCTTCCGTTCAAAACGTGAAAGAAGCTTTCTGAGAAACTTCTTTCTGATCTGTGAGTTCATCTCACAGATTTACAACCTCTGCCTCAAGAAGCAGTTTGCTAATACTCTTTTCGTGGAATCTGCAAAGTGATATTTGGGAGCCTATTGTGGACCACGGTGATAAAGGAAATATCCTCACATAATAACTAAAGAGAAGCTTTCTGAGAATCTGCATTGCCATGTGTGAATGCAACTCACAGAGTTTCACGTTTCTCTTCAGTGATCCGTTTGTTAGCACAGTTTTCTGGAAATCTGCAATTAGATACTTCATAGCGCAATGAACATTACAGTGACAAAGGAAATATCCACAGATGAAAACTAGAAAGAAGCTTTCTTAGAAACTTCTTCGTGATGTGTGAATTCATCTCACAGAGTTACACTTATGTTTCGTGGAGCAGTCCATTAACACTGTCTTTGAGGAATCTGAGAAGGGCTTCTTTGGATCACATTGAGGCCTACGCTGATAAAGGAAATTTCATCCGTTCAAAACGTGAAAGAAGCTTTCTGAGAAACTACTTTCTGATCTGTGAGTTCATCTCACAGAGTTACAGCCTCTGCCTCAAGAAGCAGTTTGCTAACACTCTTTTCGTGGAATCTGCAAAGTGATATTTGGGAGCCTATTGGGGCCCATGGTGATAAAGGAAATATCCTCACATAATAACTAAAGAGAAGCTTTCTGAGAAACTGCATTGCCATCTGTGAATGCAACTCACAGAGTTACACGTTTCTCTTCTGTGATCAGTTTGTTAGCACAGTTTTCTGGAAATCTGCAATTAGATACTTCATAGCGCAATGAACATTACAGTGACAAAGGAAATACCCACAAATGAAAACTAGAAAGAAGCTTTCTTAGAAACTTCTGGGTGATGTGTGAATTCATCTCACAGAGTTACACTTATGTTTCGTGGAGCAGTCCATTAACACTGTCTTTGAGGAATCTGAGAAGGGCTTCTTTGGATCACATTGAGGCCTACGCTGATAAAGGAAATTTCATCCGTTCAAAACGTGAAAGAAGCTTTCTGAGAAACTACTTTCTGATCTGTGAGTTCATCTCACAGAGTTACAGCCTCTGCCTCAAGAAGCAGTTTGCTAACACTCTTTTCGTGGAATCTGCAAAGTGATATTTGGGAGCCTATTGGGGCCCATGGTGATAAAGGAAATATCCTCACATAATAACTAAAGAGAAGCTTTCTGAGAAACTGCATTGCCATGTGTGAATGCAACACACAGTGTTAAACGTTTCTCTTGAGTGATCAGTTTGTTAGCACAGTTTTCTGGAAATCTGGAATTAGATACTTCATAGCGCAATGAACATTACAGTGACAAAGGAAATATCCACAGATGAAAACTAGAAAGAAGCTTTCTTGGAAACTTCTTGGTGATGTGTGAATTCATCTCACAGAGGTACACTTATGTTTCGTGGAGCAGTCCATTAACACTGTCTTTGAGGAATCTGAGAAGGGCTTCTTTGGATAACATTGAGGCCTACACTGATAAAGGAAATTTCATCCGTTCAAAACGTGAAAGAAGCTTTCTGAGAAACTTCTTTCTGATCTGTGAGTTCATCTCACAGAGTTACAACCTCTGCCTCAAGAAGCAGTTTGCTAACACTCTTTTCGTGGAATCTACAAAGTGATATTTGGGAGCCTATTGGCGCCCATGGTGATAAAGGAAATATCCTCACATGATAACTAAAGAGAAGCTTTCTGAGAAACTGCATTGCCATGTGTGAATGCAACTCACAGAGTTAAATGTTTCTCTTGAGTGATCAGTTTGTTAACACAGTTTTCTGGAAATCTGCAAATAGATACTTCATAGCGCAATGAACATTACAGTGACAAAGGAAATATCCACAGATGAAAACTAGAAAGAAGCTTTCTTAGAAACTTCTTGGTGATGTGTGAATTCATCTCACAGAGTTACACTTATGTTTCGTGGAGCAGTCCATTAACACTGTGTTTGAGGAATCTGAGAAGGGCTTCTTTGGATCACATTGAGGCCTACGCTGATAAAGGAAATTTCATCCGTTCAAAACGTGAAAGAAGCTTTCTGAGAAACTTCTTTCTGATCTGTGACTTCATCTCACCGAGTTACAAACTCTGCCTCAAGAAGCAGTTTGCTAACACTCTTTTCGTGGAATCTGCAAAGTGATATTTGGGAGCCTATTGGGGCCCATGGTGATAAAGGAAATATCCTCACATAATAACTAAAGAGAAGCTTTCTGAGAAACTGCATTGCCATGTGTGAATGCAACACACAGTGTTAAACGTTTCTCTTGAGTGATCAGTTTGTTAGCACAGTTTTCTGGAAATCTGGAATTAGATACTTCATAGCGCAATGAACATTACAGTGACAGAGGAAATATCCACAGATGAAAACTAGAAAGAAGCTTTCTTGGAAACTTCTTGGTGATGTGTGAATTCATCTCACAGAGGTACACTTATGTTTCGTGGAGCAGTCCATTAACACTGTCTTTGAGGAATCTGAGAAGGGCTTCTTTGGATAACATTGAGGCCTACACTGATAAAGGAAATTTCATCCGTTCAAAACGTGAAAGAAGCTTTCTGAGAAACTTCTTTCTGATCTGTGAGTTCATCTCACAGAGTTACAACCTCTGCCTCAAGAAGCAGTTTGCTAACACTCTTTTCGTGGAATCTGCAAAGTGATATTTGGGAGCCTATTGGCGCCCATGGTGATAAAGGAAATATCCTCACATGATAACTAAAGAGAAGCTTTCTGAGAAACTGCATTGCCATGTGTGAATGCAACTCACAGAGTTAAATGTTTCTCTTGAGTGATCAGTTTGTTAACACAGTTTTCTGGAAATCTGCAATTAGATACTTCATAGCGCAATGAACATTACAGTGACAAAGGAAATATCCACAGATGAAAACTAGAAAGAAGCTTTCTTAGAAACTTCTTGGTGATGTGTGAATTCATCTCACAGAGTTACACTTATGTTTCGTGGAGCAGTCCATTAACACTGTGTTTGAGGAATCTGAGAAGGGCTTCTTTGGATCACATTGAGGCCTACGCTGATAAAGGAAATTTCATCCGTTCAAAACGTGAAAGAAGCTTTCTGAGAAACTTCTTTCTGATCTGTGACTTCATCTCACAGAGTTACAAACTCTGCCTCAAGAAGCAGTTTGCTAACACTCTTTTCGTGGAATCTGCAAAGTGATATTTGGGAGTCTATTGGAGCCCATGGTGATAAAGCAAATATCCACACATATTAACTAAAGAGAAGCTTTCTGAGAAACTGCATTGCCATGTGTGAATGCAGCTCACAGAGTTACACTTTTCTCTTCAGTGATCAGTTTGTTAGCACAGTTTTCTGGAAATCTGCAATTAGATACTTCATAGCGCAATGAACATTACAGTGACAAAGGAAATATCCACAGATGAAAACTAGAAAGAAGCTTTCTTAGAAACTTCTTGGTGATGTGTGAATTCATCTCACAGAGTTACACTTATGTTTCGTGGAGCAGTCCATTAACACTGTCTTTGAGGAATCTGAGAAGGGCATCTTTGTATCACATTGAGGCCTACGCTGATAAAGGAAATTTCATCCGTTCAAAAAGTGAAAGAAGCTTTCTGAGAAACTTCTTTCTCATCTGTCAGTTCATCTCACAGAGTTATGACTTGTGCCTCAAGAAGAAGTGTGCTAACACTCTTTTCGTGGAATCGGCAAAGTGATATTTGGGAGCCTATTGGGGCCAATGGTGATAAAGGAAATATCCTCACATAATAACTAAAGAGAAGCTTTCTGAGAAACTGCATTGCCATGTGTGAATGCAACTCACAGAGTTACACGTTTCTCTTCAGTGATCAGTTTGTTAGCACAGTTTTCTGGAAATCTGCAATTTGATACTTCATAGCGCAATGAACATTACAGTGACGAAATATCCACAGATGAAAACTAGAAAGAAGCTTTCTTAGAAACTTCTTGGTGATGTGTGAATTCATCTCACAGAGTTACACTTATGTTTCGTGGAGCAGTTCATTAATACTCTCTTTGGGGAATCTGAGAAGGGGTTCTTTGGATCACATTGAGGCCTACGTTGATAAAGGAAATTTCATCCGTTCAAAACTTTAAAGAAGCTTTCTGAGAAACTTCTCTCTGATCTGTGAGTTCATCTCACAGAGTTACAACCTCTGCCTCAAGAAGCAGTTTGCTAACACTCTTTTCGTGGAATCGGCAACGTGATATTTGGGAGCCTATTGCGGCCCATGGTGATAAAGGAAATATCCTCACATAATAACTAAAGAGAAGCTTTCTGAGAAACTGCATTGCCATGTGTGAATGCAACTCACAGAATTACACGTTTCTCTTCAGTGATCAGTTTGTTAGCACAGTTTTCTGGAAATCTGCAATTAGATACTTCATAGCGCAATGAACATTACAGTGACAAAGGAAATATCCACAGATGAAAACTAGAAAGAAGCTTTCTTAGAAACTTCTTGGAGATGTGTGAATTCATCTCACAGAGTTACACTTATGTTTTGTGGAGTAGTCCATTAACACTGTCTTTAGGGAATCTGAGAAGGGCTTCTTTGGATCACATTGAGGACGACGCTGATAAAGGAAATTTCATCCGTTCAAAACATGAAAGAAGCTTTCTGAGAAACTTCTTTCTGATCTGTGAGTTCATGTCACAGAGTTACAACCTCTGCCTCAAGAAGCAGTTTGCTAACACTCTTTTCGTGGAATCTGCAAAGTGATATTTGGGGGTCTATTGGAGCCCCTGGTGATAAAGCAAATATCGTCACATAATAACTAAAGAGAAGCTTTCTGAGAAACTGCATTGCCATGTGTGAATGCAACTCACAGAGTTACACGTTTCTCTTCAGTGATCAGTTTGTTAGCACAGTTTTCTGGAAATCTGAAATTAGATATTTCATAGCGCAATGAACATTACAGTGACAAAGGAAATATCCACAGATGAAAACTAGAAAGAAGCTTTCTTAGAAACTTCTTGGTGATGTGTGCATTCATCTCACAGAGTTACACTTATGTTTCGTGGAGCAGTCCGTTAACACTGTCTTTGGGGAATCTGAGAAGGGGTTCTTTGGATCACATTGAGGCCTACGCTGATAAAGGAAATTTCATATATTCAAAACGTGAAAGAAGCTTTCTGAGAAACTTCTTTCTGATCTGTGAGTTCATCTCACAGAGTTACAAACTCTGCCTCAAGAAGCAGTTTGCTAACACTCTTTTCGTGGAATCTGCAAAGTGATATTTGGGAGCCTATTGGGGCCCATGGTAATAAAGGAAATATCCTCAGATAATTACTAGAGAGAAGCTTTCTGAGAGATTGCTTTCTGATGTGTGACTTCATCTCACAGAGTTACGCCAGTGTTTTTTGGAGCTGTTTCTTAGGACTGTTTCCGTGAATTCCGAGAAGTGATGTTTCAGATAGCTTTGAAGAATAGACGGAGAAAAGAAATATCCTCCAAGAGAAAGTGGAACCAAGCTTTCTGAGAAACTGCTTTGTGATATGTGAATTCATTTCACAGTGTTCTATCACCCTTTCTCGGGGGAGTTTCCTAGCACTCATTTTGAGGAATCTCAGATGTGATGCCTTGGATATCGTTGAATCGCATGCTGAATAAAGAGCTATCCTTAGAGAAACCTGCAGAGAAGCCATCTCAAAAACTTCTTTGTTGTGGGTGAATTCAGCCCACAGATGTCCATCACTGTTTCCACTGAGAAACTTGCTAGCAGAGTTTTCGCAGAATCTGCAATAGGACACACGGTGGCGCTCCAAGACCACAAATAACCTCGTCTTACTAAAAAAAGAAGCTTTCTGAGAAACCGCTTTGTGATGTGTGAATTCAACTCACTAAGTTGCAGCTGTATTTCATGGGGCCGTGGCCTAGCCCTATTTGTGTGTAATCTGAGAACAGATATTCCCGATCCCTTTGAAAACAATGGGGCCAATAGAAACATCTTCCAATAAAAATGAGAAAGAAGCTTTCTGAGAAACTTCTTTCCGATCTGTGAGTTCATCTCACAGAGTCACAACCTCTACCTCAAGAAGCAGTTTGCTAACAGTCTTTTCGTGGAATCTGCAAAGTGATATTTGGGAGTCTATAGGAACCCAAGGTGATAAAGCAAATATCCTCACTTAACTAAAGAGAAGCTTTCTGAGAAACTGCATTGCCATGTGTGAATGCAACTCACAGAGTTACACGTTTCTCTTCAGTGATCAGTCTGTTAGCACAGTTTTCTGGAAATCTGCAATTAGATACTTCATAGCGCAATGAACATTACAGTGACAAAGGAAATATCCACAGATGAAAACTAGATAGAAGCTTTCCTAGAAACTTCTTGGTGATGTGTGAATTCATCTCACAGAGTTACACTTATGTTTCGTGGAGCAGTCCATTAACACTGTCTTTGGGGAAACTGAGAAGGGCTTCCTTGGATCACATTGAGGCCTACGTTGATAAAGGAAATTTCATCCGTTTAAAACGTGAAAGAAGCTTTCTGAGAAACTTCTTTCTGATCTGTGAGTTCATCTCACAGAGTTACAACCTCTGCCTCAAGAAGAAGTTTGCTAACACTCTTTTCGTGGAATCTGCAAAGTGATATTTGGGAGCCTATTGGGGCCCATGGTGATAAAGGAAATATCCTCACATAATAACTAAAGAGAAGCTTTCTGAGAAACTGCATTGCCATGTGTGAATGCAACTCACAGAGTTACACGTTTCTCTTCAGTGATCAGTTTGTTAGCACAGTTTTCTGGAAATCTGCAATTAGATACTTCATAGCGCAATGAACATTACAGAGACAAAGGAAAATCCACAGATGAAAACTAGAAAGAAGCTTTCTTAGAAACTCCTTGGAGATGTGTGAATTCATCTCACAGAGTTACACTTATGTTTCGTGGAGCTGTCCATTAACACTGTCTTTAGGGAATCTGAGAAGGGCTTCTTTGGATCACATTGAGGCATACGCTGATAAAGGAAATTTCATCCGTTCAAAACGTGAAAGAAGCTTTCTGAGAAACTTCTTTCTGATCTGTGAGTTCATCTCACAGAGTTACAACCTCTGCCTCAAGAAGCAGTTTGCTAACACTCTTTTCGTGGAATCTGCAAAGTGATATTTTGGAGCCTATAGGAGCCCATGGTGATAAAGGAAATATCCTCACATAATAACTAAAGAGAAGCTTTCTGAGAAACTGCATTGCCATGTGTGAATGCAACTCAGAGTTACACTTTTCTCTTCAGTGATCAGTTTGTTAGCACAGTTCTCTGGAAATCTGCAATTAGATACTTCATAGCGCAATGAACATTACAGTGACAAAGGAAATATCCACAGATGAAAACTACAAAGAAGCTTTCTTAAAAACTTCTTGGTGATGTGTGAATTCGTCTCACAGAGTTACACTTATGTTTCGTGGAGCAGTCCATTAACACTGTCTTTGAGGAATCTGAGAAGGGCTTCTTGGGATCACATTGAGGCCTACGCTGATAAAGGAAATTTCATCCCTCAAAACGTGAAAGAAGCTTTCTGAGAAACTTCTTTCTGATCTGTGAGTTCATCTCACAGAGTTACAAACTCTGCCTCAGGAAGCAGTTTGCTAACACTCTTTTCGTGGAATCTGCAAAGTGATATTTGGGAGCCTATTGGAGCCCATGGTGATAAAGGAATTATCCTCACATAATAACTAAAGAGAAGCTTTCTGAGAAACTGCATTGCCATGTGTGAATGCAACTCAGAGTTACAGGTTTCTCTTCAGTGATCAGTTTGTTAGCACAGTTTTCTGGAAATCTGCAATTAGATACTTCATAGCGCAGTGGACATTACAGAGACAAAGGAAATATCCATAGATGAAAACTAGAAAGAAGCTTCCTTAGAAACTTCTTGGAGATGTGTGAATTCATCTCACCGAGTTACACTTATGTTTCGTGGAGCAGTCCATTAACACTGTCTTTGAGGAATCTGAGAAGGGCTTCTTTGGATCACATTGAGGCCTACGCTGATAAAGGAAATTTCATCCGTTCAAAACGTGAAAGAAGCTTTCTGAGAAACTTCTTTCTGATCTGTGAGTTCATCTCACAGAGTTACAACCTCTACCTCAAGAAGCAGTTTGCTAACACTCTTTTCGTAGAATCTGCAAAGTGATATTTGAGAGCCTATTGGGGCCCATTGTAATAAAGGAAATATCCTCAGATAATTACTAGAGAGAAGCTTTCTGAGAGATTGCTTTCTGATGTGTGACTTCATCTCACAGAGTTACGCCAGTGTTTTTTGGAGCCGTTTCTTAGGACTGTTTCCGTGGATTCCGAGAAGTGATATTTCAGATAGCTTTGAAGAATAGAAGGAGAAAAGAAATATCCTCCAAGAGAAAGTGGGACCAAGCTTTCTGAGAAACTGCTTTGTGATATGTGAATTCATTTCACTGTGTTCTATCACCCTTTCTCGGGGGAGTTTCCTAGCACTCATTTTGAGGAATCTCAGATGAGATGTCTTGGATATCGTTGAATCGCATGCTGAATAAGGAACTATCCTCAGAGAAACCTGCAGAGAAGCCTTCTCAGAAACTTCTTTGTTGTGGGTGAATTCAGCCCACAGATGTCCATCACTGTTTCCACTGAGAAACTTGCTAGCAGAGTTTTCGCAGAATCTGCAATAGGACACACGGTGGCGCTCCAAGACCACAAATAACCTCGTCTTACTAAAGAAAGAAGCTTTCTGAGAAACCGTTTTGTGATGTGTGAATTCAACTCACTAAGTTGCAGCTGTATTTCATTGGGCCGTGGCCTAGCCCTATTTGTGTGGAATCTGAGAAGAGATATTCCCGATCCCTTTGAAAACAATGGGGCCAAAAGAAACGTCTTCCAATAAAAATGAGAAAGAAGCTTTCTGAGAAACTTCTTTCTGATCTGTGAGTTCATCTCACACAGTTACAAACTATGCCTCAAGAAGCAGTTTGCTAACACTCTTTTCGTGGATTCTGCAAAGTGATATTTGGGAGCCTATACTGGCCCATAGTGATAAAGGAAATATCCTCACATAATAACTAAAGAGAAGCTTTCTGAGAAACTGCATTGCCACGTGTGAATGCAACTCACAGAGTTACACGTTTCTCTTCAGTGATCAGTTTGTTAGCACAGTTTTCTGGAAATCTGCAATTAGATACTTCATAGCGCAATGAACATTACAGTGACAAAGGAAATATCCACAGATGAATACTAGAAAGAAGCTTTCTTAGAAACTTCTTCGTGATGTGTGAATTCCTCTCACAGAGTTACACTTATGTTTCGTGGAGCAGTCCATTAACACTGTCTTTAGGGAATCTGAGAAGGGCTTCTTTGGATCACATTGAGGCCTATGCTGATAAAGGAAATTTCATCCGTTCAAAACGTGAAAGAAGCTTTCTGAGAAACTTCTTACTGATCTGTGAGTTCATCTCACAGAGTTACAACCCCTGCCTCAAAAAGCAGTTTGCTAACACTCTTCTCGTGGAGTCTGCAAAGAGATATTTGGGAGCATATTGGGGTCCATGGTGATAAAGGAAATATCCTCACATAATAACTAAAGAGAAGCTTTCTGAGAAACTGCATTGCCATGTGTGAATGCAACTCACAGAGTTACACGTTTCTCTTCAGTGATCAGTTTGTTTGCACAGTTTTCTGGAAATCCGCAATTAGATACTTCATAGCGCAATGAACAGTGCAGTGACAACGGAAATATCCACAGATGAAAACTAGAAAGAAGCTTTCTTAGAAACTTCCTGGAGATGTGTGAATTCATCTCACAGAGTTACACTTATGTTTCGTGGAGCTGTCCATTAACACTGTCTTTAGGGAATCTGAGAAGGGCTTCTTTGGATCACATTGAGGCCTATGCTGATAAAGGAAATTTCATCCGTTCAAAACGTGAAAGAAGCTTTCTGAGAAACTTCTTACTGATCTGTGAGTTCATCTCACAGAGTTACAACCTCTACCTCAAGAAGCAGTTTGCTAACAGTCTTTTGTGGAATCTGCAAAGTGATATTTGAGAGTCTATTGGAACCCAAGGTGATAAAGCAAATATCCTCACATAACTAAAGAGAAGCTTTCTGAGAAACTGCATTGCCATGTGTGAATGCAACTCACAGAGTTACACGTTTCTCTTCAGTGATCAGTTAGTTAGCACAGTTTTCTGGAAATCTGCAATTAGATACTTCATAGCGCAATGAACAGTGCAGTGACAACGGAAATATCCACAGATGAAAACTAGAAAGAAGCTTTCTTAGAAACTTCTTGGAGATGTGTGAATTCATCTCACAGAGTTACACTTATGTTTCGTGGAGCTGTCCATTAACACTGTCTTTAGGGAATCTGAGAAGGGCTTCTTTGGATCACATTGAGGCCTACACTGATAAAGGAAATTTCATCCGTTCAAAACGTGAAAGAAGCTTTCTCAGAAACTTCTTTCTGATCTGTGAGTTCATCTCACAGAGTTACAACCTCTGCCTCAAGAAGCAGTTTGCTAACACTCTTTTCGTGGAATCTGCAAAGTGATATTTTGGAGCCTATAGGAGCCCATGGTGATAAAGGAAATATCCTCACATAATAACTAAAGAGAAGCTTTCTGAGAAACTGCATTGCCATGTGTGAATGCAACTCAGAGTTACACGTTTCTCTTCAGTGATCAGTTTGTTAGCACAGTTTTCTGGAAATCTGCAATTAGATACTTCATAGCGCAATGAACATTACAGTGACAAAGGAAATATCCACAGATGAAAACTACAAAGAAGCTTTCTTAGAAACTTCTTCGTGATGTGTGAATTCGTCTCACAGAGTTACACTTATGTTTCGTGGAGCAGTCCATTAACACTGTGTTTGAGGAATCTGAGAAGGGCTTCTTTGGATCACATTGAGGCCTACGCTGATAAAGGAAATTTCATCCGTTCAAAACGTGAAAGAAGCTTTCTGAGAAACTTCTTTCTGATCTGTGAGTTCATCTCACAGAGTTACAACCTCTGCCTCAAGAAGCAGTTTGCTAACACTCTTTTCGTGGAATCTGCAAAGTGATATTTGGGAGCCTATTGGGGCCCATGGTGATAAAGGAAATATCCTCACATAATAACTAAAGAGAAGCTTTCTGAGAAACTGCATTGCCATGTGTGAATGCAACTCAGAGTTACACGTTTCTCTTCAGTGATCAGTTTGTTAGCACAGTTTTCTGGAAATCTGCAATTAGATACTTCATAGCGCAGTGAACATTACAGAGACAAAGGAAATATCCACAGATGAAAACTAGAAAGAAGCTTCCTTAGAAACTTCTTGGAGATGTGTGAATTCATCTCACCGAGTTACACTTATGTTTCGTGGAGGAGTCCATTAACACTGTTTTTGAGGAATCTGAGAAGGGCTTCTTTGGATCACATTGAGGCCTACGCTGATAAAGGAAATTTCATCCGTTCAAAACGTGAAAGAAGCTTTCTGAGAAACTTCTTTCTGATCTGTGAGTTCATCTCACAGAGTTACAACCTCTGCCTCAAGAAGGAGTTTGCTAACACTCTTTTCGTAGAATCTGCAAAGTGATATTTGAGAGCCTATTGGGGCCCATGGTAATAAAGGAAATATCCTCAGATAATTACTAGAGAGAAGCTTTCTGAGAGATTGCTTTCTGAGGTGTGACTTCATCTCACAGAGTTACGCCAGTGTTTTTTGGAGCCGTTTCTTAGGACTGTTTCCGTGGATTCCGAGAAGTGATATTTCAGATAGCTTTGAAGAATAGAAGGAGAAAAGAAATATCCTCCAAGAGAAAGTGGGACCAAGCTTTCTGAGAAACTGCTTTGTCATATGTGAATTCATTTCACTGTGTTCTATCACCCTTTGTCGGGGGAGTTTCCTAGCACTCATTTTGAGGAATCTCAGATGTGATGTCTTGGATATCGTTGAATCGCATGCTGAATAAGGAACTATCCTCAGAGAAACCTGCAGAGAAGCCTTCTCAGAAACCTCTTTGTTGTGGGTGAATTCAGCCCACAGATGTCCATCACTGTTTCCACTGAGAAACTTGCTAGCAGAGTTTTCGCAGAATCTGCAATAGGACACACGGTGGCGCTCCAAGACCACAAATAACGTCGTCTTACTAAAGAAGCTTTCTGAGAAACCGCTTTGTGATGTGTGAATTCAACTCACTAAGTTGCAGCTGTATTTCATGGGGCCGTGGCCTAGCCCTATTTGTGTGGAATCTGAGAAGAGATATTCCCGATCCCTTTGAAAACAATGGGGCCAAAAGAAACATCTTCCAATAAAAATGAGAAAGAAGCATTCTGAGAAACTTCTTTCTGATCTGCGAGTTCAGCTCACAGAGTTACAACCTCTGCCTCAAGAAGCAGTTTGCTAACACTCTTTTCGTGGAATCTGCAAAGTGATATTTGGGAGCCTCTTTGGGCCCATGGTGATAAAGGAATTATCCTCACATAATAACTAAAGAGAAGCTTTCTGAGAAACTGCATTGCCATGTGTGAATGCAACTCACAGAGTTACACGTTTCTCTTCAGTGATCAGTTTGTTAGCACAGTTTTCTGGAAATCTGCAATTAGATACTTCATAGCGCAATGAACATTACAGTGACAAAGGAAATATCCACAGATGAAAACCTGAAAGAAGCTTTCTTAGAAACTTCTTCGTGATGTGTGAATTCATCTCACAGAGTTACACTTATGTTTCGTGGAGCAGTCCATTAACACTGTCTTTGGGGAATCTGAGAAGGGCTTCTTTGGATCACATTGAGGCCTACGCTGAAAAAGGAAATTTCATCCGTTCAAAACGTGAAAGAAGCTTTCTGAGAAACTTCTTTCTGATCTGTGAGTTCATCTCACAGAGTTACAACCTCTGCCTCCAGAAGCAGTTTGCTAACACTCTTTTCGTGGAATCTGCAAAGTGATATTTGGGAGCCTATTCTGGCCCATGGGGATAAAGGAAATATCCTCACAATATAACTAGAGAGAAGCTTTCTAAAGATTGCTTTCTGATGTGTGGCTTCATCTCACAGAGTTCCACCCTTCCCTTCTTGGAACAGTTTGCTAACACTGTTGTCCTGGATTCTGCAAAGTGATATTTGGGAGCTCATTGAGGGCTATGGTGAAAAAGCAAATATCCTCCCATAATAACTGGAGAGAAGCTCTCTGAGAAACTGCATTGCCATGTGTGAATGCAACTCACAGTTACACGTTTCTCTTCAGTGATCAGTTTGCTAACACAGTTTTCTAGAAATCTGCCAATAGATACTTCATAGCGCAATGGAGCTTACGGTGACAAAGGAAATATACTCAGTGGAAAACTAGAAAGAAGCTTTCTTAGAAACTTCTTCGTGATGTGTGAATTCATCTCACAGAGTTACACTTATGTTTCGTGGAGCAGTCCATTAACACTGTCGTTGAGCAAACTGAGAAGGGCTTCTTTGGATCGCATTGAGGCCTACGCTGAGAAAGGAAATTTCATCCGTTCAAAACGTGAAAGAAGCTTTCTGAGAAACTTCTTTCTGATCTGTGAGTTCATCTCACAGAGTTACAACCTCTGCCTCAAGAAGCAGTTTGCTAACACTCTTCTCGTGGAATCTGCAAAGTGATATTTGGGAGCCTATTGGGGCCCATGGTGATAAAGGAAATATCCTCACATAATAACTAAAGAGAAGCTTTCTGAGAAACTGCATTGCCATGTGTGAATGCAACTCACAGAGTTACACGTTTCTCTTCAGTGATCAGTTTGTTAGCACAGTTTTCTGGAAATCTGCAATTAGATACTTCATAGCGCAATGAACATTACAGTGACAAAGGAAATATACACAGATGAAAACCTGAAAGAAGCTTTCTTAGAAACTTCTTCGTGATGTGTGAATTCATCTCACAGAGTTTCACCTATGTTTCTTGGAGCAGTCCATTAACACTGTCTTTGAGGAATCTGAGAAGGGCTTCTTTGGATCACATTGAGGCCTACGCTGATAAAGGAAATTTCATCCCTTCAAAACGTGAAAGAAGGTTTCTGAGAAACTTCTTTCTGATCTGTGAGTTCATCTCACAGAGTTACAACCTCTGCCTCAAGAAGCAGTTTGCTAAAACTCTTTTCGTGGAATCTGCAAAGTGATATTTGAGAGCCTATTGGGGCCCATGGTAATAAAGGAAATACCCTCAGATAATTACTAGAGAGAAGCTTTCTGAGAGATTGCTTTCTGATGTGTGACTTCATCTCACAGAGTTACGCCAGTGTTTTTTGGAGCCGTTTCTTAGGACTGTTTCCGTGGATTCCGAGAAGTGATATTTCAGATAGCTTTGAAGAATAGAAGGAGAAAGGAAATATCCTCCAAGAGAAAGTGGAACCAAGTTTTCTGAGAAACTGCTTTGTGATATGTGAATTCATTTCACAGTGTTCTATCACCCTTTCTCGGGGGAGTTTCCTAGCACTCATTTTGAGGAATCTCAGATGTGATGTCTTGGATATCGTTGAATCGCATGCTGAATAAGGAACTATCCTCAGAGAAACCTGCAGAGAAGCCTTCTCAGAAACTTCTTTGTTGTGGGTGAATTCAGCCCACAGATGTCCATCACTGTTTCCACTGAGAAACTTGCTAGCAGAGTTTTCGCAGAATCTGCAATAGGACACACGGTGGCGCTCCAAGACCACAAATAACTTCGTCTTACTAAAGAAGCTTTCTGAGAAACCGCTTTGTGATGTGTGAATTCAACTCACTAAGTTGCAGCTGTATTTCATGGGGCCGTGGCCTAGCCCTATTTGTGTGGAATCTGAGAAGAGATATTCCCGATCCCTTTGAAAACAATGGGGCCAAAAGAAACATCTTCCAATAAAAATGAGAAAGAAGCATTCTGAGAAACTTCTTTCTGATCTACGAGTTCAGCTCACAGAGTTACAACCTCTGCCTCAAGAAGCAGTTTGCTAACACTCTTTTCGTGGAATCTGCAAAGTGATATTTGGGAGCCTCTTTGGGCCCATGGTGATAAAGGAATTATCCTCACATAATAACTAAAGAGAAGCTTTCTGAGAAACTGCATTGCCATGTGTGAATGCAACTCACAGAGTTACACGGTTCTCTTCAGTGATCATTTTGTTAGCACAGTTTTCTGGAAATCTGCAATTAGATACTTCATAGCGCAATGAATATTACAGTGACAAAGGAAATATCCACAGATGAAAACCTGAAAGAAGCTTTCTTAGAAACTTCTTGGTGATGTGTGAATTCATCTCACAGAGTTACACTTATGTTTCGTGGAGCAGTCCATTAACACTGTCTTTGGGGAATCTGAGAAGGGCTTCTTTGGATCACATTGAGGCCTACGCTGATAAAGGAAATTTCATCCGTTCAAAACGTGAAAGAAGCTTTCTGAGAAACTTCTTTCTGATCTGTGACTTCATCTCACAGAGTTACAACCTCTGCCTCAAGAAGCAGTTTGCTAACACTCTTTTCGTGGAATCTGCAAAGTGATATTTGGGAGCCTATTCTGGCCCATGGGGATAAAGGAAATATCCTCACATAATAACTAGAGAGAAGCTTTCTAGAGATTGCTTTCTGATGTGCGACTTCATCTCACAGAGTTCCACCCTTCCCTTCTTGGAACAGTTTGCTAACACTGTTGTGCTGGATTCTGCGAAGTGATATTTGGGAGCTCATTGAGGGTTATGGTGAAAAAGCAAATATCCTCCCATAATAACTGGAGAGAAGCTCTCTGAGAAACTGCATTGCCATGTGTGAATGCAACTCACAGAGTTACACGTTTCTCTTCAGTGATCAGTTTGCTAACACAGTTTTCTAGAAATCTGCAATTAGATACTTCATAGCGCAATGAAGCTTACGGTGACAAAGGAAATATACTCAGTGGAAAACTAGAAAGAAGCTTTCTTAGAAACTTCTTGGTGATGTGTGAATTCATCTCACAGAGTTACACTTATGTTTCGTGGAGCAGTCCATTAACACTGTCGTTGAGGAAACTGAGAAGGGCTTCTTTGGATCGCATTGAGGCCTACGCTGAAAAAGGAAATTTCATCCGTTCAAAACGTGAAAGAAGCTTTCTGAGAAACTTCTTTCTGATCTGTGAGTTCATCTCACAGAGTTACAACCTCTGCCTCTAGAAGCAGTTTGCTAACACTCTTCTCGTGGAATCTGCAAAGTGATATTTGGGAGCCTATTGGGGCCCATGGTGATAAAGGAAATATCCTCACATAATAACTAAAGAGAAGCTTTCTGAGAAACTGCATTGCCATGTGTGAATGCAACTCACAGAGTTACACGTTTCTCTTCAGTGATCAGTTTGTTAGCACAGTTTGCTGGAAATCTGCAATTAGATACTTCATAGCGCAATGAACATTACAGTGACAAAGGAAATATACACAGATGAAAACCTGAAAGAAGCTTTCTTAGAAACTTCTTCGTGATGTGTGAATTCATCTCACAGAGTTTCACCTATGTTTCTTGGAGCAGTCCATTAACACTGTCTTTGAGGAATCTGAGAAGGGCTTCTTTGGATCACATTGAGGCCTACGCTGATAAAGGAAATTTCATCCGTTCAAAACGTGAAAGAAGCTTTCTGAGAAACTTCTTTCTGATCTGTGAGTTCATCTCACAGAGTTACAACCTCTGCCTCAAGAAGCAGTTTGCTAACACTCTTTTCGTGGAATCTGCAAAGTGATATTTGAGAGCCTATTGGGGCCCATGGTAATAAAGGAAATATCCTCACATAATAACTAGAGAGAAACTTTCTAGAGATTGCTTTCTGATGTGTGACTTCATCTCACAGAGTTCCACCCTTCCCTTCTTGGAACAGTTTGCTAACACTGTTGTCCTGGATTCTGCAAAGTGATATTTGGGAGCTCATTGAGGGCTATGGTGAAAAAGCAAATATCCTCCCATAATAACTGGAGAGAAGCTCTCTGAGAAACTGCATTGCCATGTGTGAATGCAACTCACAGAGTTACACGTTTCTCTTCAGTGATCAGTTTGCTAACACAGTTTTCTAGAAATCTGCAATTAGATACTTCATAGCGCAATGAAGCTTACGGTGACAAAGGAAATATACTCAGTGGAAAACTAGAAAGAAGCTTTCTTAGAAACTTCTTGGTGATGTGTGACTTCATCTCACAGAGTTACGCCAGTGTTTTTTGGAGCCGTTTCTTAGGACTGTTTCCGTGGATTCCGAGAAGTGATATTTCAGATAGCTTTGAAGAATAGAAGGAGAAAAGAAATATCCTCCAAGAGAAAGTGGGACCAAGCTTTCTGAGAAACTGCTTTGTCATATGTGAATTCATTTCACTGTGTTCTATCACCCTTTGTCGGGGGAGTTTCCTAGCACTCATTTTGAGGAATCTCAGATGTGATGTCTTGGATATCGTTGAATCGCATGCTGAATAAGGAACTATCCTCAGAGAAACCTGCAGAGAAGCCTTCTCAGAAACTTCTTTGTTGTGGGTGAATTCAGCCCACAGATGTCCATCACTGTTTCCACTGAGAAACTTGCTAGCAGAGTTTTCGCAGAATCTGCAATAGGACACACGGTGGCGCTCCAAGACCACAAATAACGTCGTCTTACTAAAGAAGCTTTCTGAGAAACCGCTTTGTGATGTGTGAATTCAACTCACTAAGTTGCAGCTGTATTTCATGGGGCCGTGGCCTAGCCCTATTTGTGTGGAATCTGAGAAGAGATATTCCCGATCCCTTTGAAAACAATGGGGCCAAAAGAAACATCTTCCAATAAAAATGAGAAAGAAGCATTCTGAGAAACTTCTTTCTGATCTGCGAGTTCAGCTCACAGAGTTACAACCTCTGCCTCAAGAAGCAGTTTGCTAACACTCTTTTCGTGGAATCTGCAAAGTGATATTTGGGAGCCTCTTTGGGCCCATGGTGATAAAGGAATTATCCTCACATAATAACTAAAGAGAAGCTTTCTGAGAAACTGCATTGCCATGTGTGAATGCAACTCACAGAGTTACACGTTTCTCTTCAGTGATCAGTTTGTTAGCACAGTTTTCTGGAAATCTGCAATTAGATACTTCATAGCGCAATGAACATTACAGTGACAAAGGAAATATCCACAGATGAAAACCTGAAAGAAGCTTTCTTAGAAACTTCTTCGTGATGTGTGAATTCATCTCACAGAGTTACACTTATGTTTCGTGGAGCAGTCCATTAACACTGTCTTTGGGGAATCTGAGAAGGGCTTCTTTGGATCACATTGAGGCCTACGCTGAAAAAGGAAATTTCATCCGTTCAAAACGTGAAAGAAGCTTTCTGAGAAACTTCTTTCTGATCTGTGAGTTCATCTCACAGAGTTACAACCTCTGCCTCCAGAAGCAGTTTGCTAACACTCTTTTCGTGGAATCTGCAAAGTGATATTTGGGAGCCTATTCTGGCCCATGGGGATAAAGGAAATATCCTCACAATATAACTAGAGAGAAGCTTTCTAAAGATTGCTTTCTGATGTGTGGCTTCATCTCACAGAGTTCCACCCTTCCCTTCTTGGAACAGTTTGCTAACACTGTTGTCCTGGATTCTGCAAAGTGATATTTGGGAGCTCATTGAGGGCTATGGTGAAAAAGCAAATATCCTCCCATAATAACTGGAGAGAAGCTCTCTGAGAAACTGCATTGCCATGTGTGAATGCAACTCACAGTTACACGTTTCTCTTCAGTGATCAGTTTGCTAACACAGTTTTCTAGAAATCTGCCAATAGATACTTCATAGCGCAATGGAGCTTACGGTGACAAAGGAAATATACTCAGTGGAAAACTAGAAAGAAGCTTTCTTAGAAACTTCTTCGTGATGTGTGAATTCATCTCACAGAGTTACACTTATGTTTCGTGGAGCAGTCCATTAACACTGTCGTTGAGCAAACTGAGAAGGGCTTCTTTGGATCGCATTGAGGCCTACGCTGAGAAAGGAAATTTCATCCGTTCAAAACGTGAAAGAAGCTTTCTGAGAAACTTCTTTCTGATCTGTGAGTTCATCTCACAGAGTTACAACCTCTGCCTCAAGAAGCAGTTTGCTAACACTCTTCTCGTGGAATCTGCAAAGTGATATTTGGGAGCCTATTGGGGCCCATGGTGATAAAGGAAATATCCTCACATAATAACTAAAGAGAAGCTTTCTGAGAAACTGCATTGCCATGTGTGAATGCAACTCACAGAGTTACACGTTTCTCTTCAGTGATCAGTTTGTTAGCACAGTTTTCTGGAAATCTGCAATTAGATACTTCATAGCGCAATGAACATTACAGTGACAAAGGAAATATACACAGATGAAAACCTGAAAGAAGCTTTCTTAGAAACTTCTTCGTGATGTGTGAATTCATCTCACAGAGTTTCACCTATGTTTCTTGGAGCAGTCCATTAACACTGTCTTTGAGGAATCTGAGAAGGGCTTCTTTGGATCACATTGAGGCCTACGCTGATAAAGGAAATTTCATCCCTTCAAAACGTGAAAGAAGGTTTCTGAGAAACTTCTTTCTGATCTGTGAGTTCATCTCACAGAGTTACAACCTCTGCCTCAAGAAGCAGTTTGCTAACACTCTTTTCGTGGAATCTGCAAAGTGATATTTGAGAGCCTATTGGGGCCCATGGTAATAAAGGAAATACCCTCAGATAATTACTAGAGAGAAGCTTTCTGAGAGATTGCTTTCTGATGTGTGACTTCATCTCACAGAGTTACGCCAGTGTTTTTTGGAGCCGTTTCTTAGGACTGTTTCCGTGGATTCCGAGAAGTGATATTTCAGATAGCTTTGAAGAATAGAAGGAGAAAGGAAATATCCTCCAAGAGAAAGTGGAACCAAGTTTTCTGAGAAACTGCTTTGTGATATGTGAATTCATTTCACAGTGTTCTATCACCCTTTCTCGGGGGAGTTTCCTAGCACTCATTTTGAGGAATCTCAGATGTGATGTCTTGGATATCGTTGAATCGCATGCTGAATAAGGAACTATCCTCAGAGAAACCTGCAGAGAAGCCTTCTCAGAAACTTCTTTGTTGTGGGTGAATTCAGCCCACAGATGTCCATCACTGTTTCCACTGAGAAACTTGCTAGCAGAGTTTTCGCAGAATCTGCAATAGGACACACGGTGGCGCTCCAAGACCACAAATAACTTCGTCTTACTAAAGAAGCTTTCTGAGAAACCGCTTTGTGATGTGTGAATTCAACTCACTAAGTTGCAGCTGTATTTCATGGGGCCGTGGCCTAGCCCTATTTGTGTGGAATCTGAGAAGAGATATTCCCGATCCCTTTGAAAACAATGGGGCCAAAAGAAACATCTTCCAATAAAAATGAGAAAGAAGCATTCTGAGAAACTTCTTTCTGATCTACGAGTTCAGCTCACAGAGTTACAACCTCTGCCTCAAGAAGCAGTTTGCTAACACTCTTTTCGTGGAATCTGCAAAGTGATATTTGGGAGCCTCTTTGGGCCCATGGTGATAAAGGAATTATCCTCACATAATAACTAAAGAGAAGCTTTCTGAGAAACTGCATTGCCATGTGTGAATGCAACTCACAGAGTTACACGGTTCTCTTCAGTGATCATTTTGTTAGCACAGTTTTCTGGAAATCTGCAATTAGATACTTCATAGCGCAATGAATATTACAGTGACAAAGGAAATATCCACAGATGAAAACCTGAAAGAAGCTTTCTTAGAAACTTCTTGGTGATGTGTGAATTCATCTCACAGAGTTACACTTATGTTTCGTGGAGCAGTCCATTAACACTGTCTTTGGGGAATCTGAGAAGGGCTTCTTTGGATCACATTGAGGCCTACGCTGATAAAGGAAATTTCATCCGTTCAAAACGTGAAAGAAGCTTTCTGAGAAACTTCTTTCTGATCTGTGAGTTCATCTCACAGAGTTACAACCTCTGCCTCAAGAAGCAGTTTGCTAACACTCTTTTCGTGGAATCTGCAAAGTGATATTTGGGAGCCTATTCTGGCCCATGGGGATAAAGGAAATATCCTCACATAATAACTAGAGAGAAGCTTTCTAGAGATTGCTTTCTGATGTGCGACTTCATCTCACAGAGTTCCACCCTTCCCTTCTTGGAACAGTTTGCTAACACTGTTGTGCTGGATTCTGCGAAGTGATATTTGGGAGCTCATTGAGGGCTATGGTGAAAAAGCAAATATCCTCCCATAATAACTGGAGAGAAGCTCTCTGAGAAACTGCATTGCCATGTGTGAATGCAACTCACAGAGTTACACGTTTCTCTTCAGTGATCAGTTTGCTAACACAGTTTTCTAGAAATCTGCAATTAGATACTTCATAGCGCAATGAAGCTTACGGTGACAAAGGAAATATACTCAGTGGAAAACTAGAAAGAAGCTTTCTTAGAAACTTCTTGGTGATGTGTGAATTCATCTCACAGAGTTACACTTATGTTTCGTGGAGCAGTCCATTAACACTGTCGTTGAGGAAACTGAGAAGGGCTTCTTTGGATCGCATTGAGGCCTACGCTGAAAAAGGAAATTTCATCCGTTCAAAACGTGAAAGAAGCTTTCTGAGAAACTTCTTTCTGATCTGTGAGTTCATCTCACAGAGTTACAACCTCTGCCTCTAGAAGCAGTTTGCTAACACTCTTCTCGTGGAATCTGCAAAGTGATATTTGGGAGCCTATTGGGGCCCATGGTGATAAAGGAAATATCCTCACATAATAACTAAAGAGAAGCTTTCTGAGAAACTGCATTGCCATGTGTGAATGCAACTCACAGAGTTACACGTTTCTCTTCAGTGATCAGTTTGTTAGCACAGTTTGCTGGAAATCTGCAATTAGATACTTCATAGCGCAATGAACATTACAGTGACAAAGGAAATATACACAGATGAAAACCTGAAAGAAGCTTTCTTAGAAACTTCTTCGTGATGTGTGAATTCATCTCACAGAGTTTCACCTATGTTTCTTGGAGCAGTCCATTAACACTGTCTTTGAGGAATCTGAGAAGGGCTTCTTTGGATCACATTGAGGCCTACGCTGATAAAGGAAATTTCATCCGTTCAAAACGTGAAAGAAGCTTTCTGAGAAACTTCTTTCTGATCTGTGAGTTCATCTCACAGAGTTACAACCTCTGCCTCAAGAAGCAGTTTGCTAACACTCTTTTCGTGGAATCTGCAAAGTGATATTTGAGAGCCTATTGGGGCCCATGGTAATAAAGGAAATATCCTCACATAATAACTAGAGAGAAACTTTCTAGAGATTGCTTTCTGATGTGTGACTTCATCTCACAGAGTTCCACCCTTCCCTTCTTGGAACAGTTTGCTAACACTGTTGTCCTGGATTCTGCAAAGTGATATTTGGGAGCTCATTGAGGGCTATGGTGAAAAAGCAAATATCCTCCCATAATAACTGGAGAGAAGCTCTCTGAGAAACTGCATTGCCATGTGTGAATGCAACTCACAGAGTTACACGTTTCTCTTCAGTGATCAGTTTGCTAACACAGTTTTCTAGAAATCTGCAATTAGATACTTCATAGCGCAATGAAGCTTACGGTGACAAAGGAAATATCCACAGATGAAAACCTGAAAGAAGCTTTCTTAGAAACTTCTTGGTGATGTGTGAATTCATCTCACAGAGTTACACTTATGTTTCGTGGAGCAGTCCATTAACACTGTCGTTGAGGAAACTGAGAAGGGCTTCTTTGGATCGCATTGAGGCCTACGCTGATAAAGGAAATTTCATCCGTTCAAAACGTGAAAGAAGCTTTCTGAGAAACTTCTTTCTGATCTGTGAGTTCATCTCACACAGTTACAACCTCTGCCTCAAGAAGCAGTTTGCTAACACTCTTCTCGTCGAATCTGCAAAGTGATATTTGGGAGCATATTGGGGCCCATGGTGATAAAGGAAATATCCTCACATAATAACTAGAGAGAAGCTTTCTAGAGATTGCTTTCTGATGTGTGACTTCATCTCACAGAGTTCCACCCTTCCCTTCTTGGAACAGTTTGCTAACACTGTTGTCCTGGATTCTGCAAAGTGATATTTGGGAGCTCATTGAGGGCTACGGTGAAAAAGCAAATATCCTCCCATAATAACTGGAGAGAAGCTCTCTGAGAAACTGCATTGCCATGTGTGAATGCAACTCACAGAGTTACACGTTTCTCTTCAGTGATCAGTTTGCTAACACAGTTTTCTAGAAATCTGCAATTAGATACTTCATAGCGCAATGAAGCTTACGGTGACAAAGGAAATATACTCAGTGGAAAACTAGAAAGAAGCTTTCTTAGAAACTTCTTGGTGATGTGTGAATTCATCTCACAGAGTTACACTTATGTTTCGTGGAGCAGTCCATTAACACTGTCGTTGAGGAAACTGAGAAGGGCTTCTTTGGATCGCATTGAGGCCTACGCTGAAAAAGGAAATTTCATCCGTTCAAAACGTGAAAGAAGCTTTCTGAGAAACTTCTTTCTCATCTGTGAGTTCATCTCACAGAGTTACAACCTCTGCCTCAAGAAGCAGTTTGCTAACACTCTTCTCGTGGAATCTGCAAAGTGATATTTGGGAGCCTATTGGGGCCCATGGTGATAAAGGAAATATCCTCACATAATAACTAAAGAGAAGCTTTCTGAGAAACTGCATTGCCATGTGTGAATGCAACTCACAGAGTTACACGTTTCTCTTCAGTGATCAGTTTGTTAGCACAGTTTTCTGGAAATCTGCAATTAGATACTTCATAGCGCAATGAACATTACAGTGTCAAAGGAAATATACACAGATGAAAACCTGAAAGAAGCTTTCTTAGAAACTTCTTCGTCATGTGTGAATTCATCTCACAGAGTTTCACCTATGTTTCTTGGAGCAGTCCATTAACACTGTCTTTGAGGAATCTGAGAAGGGCTTCTTTGGATCACATTGAGGCCTACGCTGATAAAGGAAATTTCATCCGTTCAAAACGTGAAAGAAGCTTTCTGAGAAACTTCTTTCTGATCTGTGAGTTCATCTCACAGAGTTACAACCGCTGCCTCAAGAAGCAGTTTGCTAACACTCTTTCGTGGAATCTGCAAGGTGATATTTGAGAGCCTATTGGGGCCCATGGTAATAAAGGAAATATCCTCAGATAATTACTAGAGAGAAGCTTTCTGAGAGATTGCTTTCTGATGTGTGACTTCATCTCACAGAGTTACGCCAGTGTTTTTTGGAGCCGTTTCTTAGGACTGTTTCTGTGGATTCCGAGAAGTGATATTTCAGATAGCTATGAAGAATAGAAGGAGAAAGGAAATATCCTCCAAGAGAAAGTGGAACCAAGTTTTCTGAGAAACTGCTTTGTGATATGTGAATTCATTTCACAGTGTTCTATCACCCTTTGTCGGGGGAGTTTCCTAGCACTCATTTTGAGGAATCTCAGATGTGATGTCTTGGATATCGTTGAATCGCATGCTGAATAAGGAACTATCCTCAGAGAAACCTGCAGAGAAGCCTTCTGAGAAACCTCTCTGTTGTGGGTGAATTCAGCCCACAGATGTCCATCACTGTTTCCACTGAGAAACTTGCTAGCAGAGTTTTCGCAGAATCTGCAATAGGACACACGGTGGCGCTCCAAGACCACAAATAACTTCGTCTTACTAAAGAAGCTTTCTGAGAAACCGCTTTGTGATGTGTGAATTGAACTCACTAAGTTGCAGCTGTATTTCATGGGGCCGTGGCCTAGCCCTATTTGTGTGGAATCTGAGAAGAGATATTCCCGATCCCTTTGAAAACAATGGGGCCAAAAGAAACATCTTCCAATAAAAATGAGAAAGAAGCATTCTGAGAAACTTCTTTCTGATCTGAGAGTTCAGCTCACAGAGTTACAACCTCTGCCTCAAGAAGCAGTTTGCTAACACTCTTTTCGTGGAATCTGCAAAGTGATATTTGGGAGCCTCTTTGGGCCCATGGTGATAAAGGAATTATCCTCACATAATAACTAAAGAGAAGCTTTCTGAGAAACTGCATTGCCATGTGTGAATGCAACTCACAGAGTTACACGTTTCTCTTCAGTGATCAGTTTCTTAGCACAGTTTTCTGGAAATCTGCAATTAGATACTTCATAGCGCAATGAACATTACAGTGACAAAGGAAATATCCACAGATGAAAACCTGAAAGAAGCTTTCTTAGAAACTTCTTCGTGATGTGTGAATTCATCTCACAGAGTTACACTTATGTTTCGTGGAGCAGTCCATTAACACTGTCTTTGGGGAATCTGAGAAGGGCTTCTTTGGATCACATTGAGGCCTACGCTGATAAAGGAAATTTCATCCGTTCAAAACGTGAAAGAAGCTTTCTGAGAAACTTCTTTCTGATCTGTGACTTCATCTCACAGAGTTACAACCTCTGCCTCAAGAAGCAGTTTGCTAACACTCTTTTCGTGGAATCTGCAAAGTGATATTTGGGAGCCTATTCTGGCCCATGGTGATAAAGGAAATATCCTCACAATATAACTAGAGAGAAGCTTTCTAAAGATTGCTTTCTGATGTGTGGCTTCATCTCACAGAGTTCCACCCTTCCCTTCTTGGAACAGTTTGCTAACACTGTTGTCCTGGATTCTGCAAAGTGATATTTGGGAGCTCATTGAGGGCTATGGTGAAAAAGCAAATATCCTCCCATAATAACTGGAGAGAAGCTCTCTGAGAAACTGCATTGCCATGTGTGAATGCAAATCACAGAGTTACACGTTTCTCTTCAGTGATCAGTTTGCTAACACAGTTTTCTAGAAATCTGCAATTAGATACTTCATAGCGCAATGAAGCTTACGGTGACAAAGGAAATATACTCAGTGGAAAACTAGAAAGAAGCTTTCTTAGAAACTTCTTGGTGATGTGTGACTTCATCTCACAGAGTTACACTTATGTTTCGTGGAGCAGTTCATTAACACTGTTTGTGAGCAAACTGAGAAGGGCTTCTTTGGATCGCATTGAGGCCTACGCTGAAAAAGGAAATTTCATCCGTTCAAAACGTGAAAGAAGCTTTCTGAGAACCTTCTTTCTGCTCTGTGAGTTCATCTCACAGACTTATAACTTAAACCTCAAGAAGCAGTTTGCTATCACTCTTTTCGTGGAATCTTTAAACTGATACTTGGGAGCCCTTAGGGGCCCATGGTGAAAAAGGGAATCTCCTCATATAATAACTAGAGAGAAGCTTTCTAGAGATTGCTTTCTGATGTGTGACTTCATCTCACAGAGTTCCACCCTTCCCTTCTTGGAACAGTTTGCTAACACTGTTGTCCTGGATTCTTCAAAGTGATATTTGGGAGCTCTTTGAGGGCTATGGTGAAAAAGCAAATATCCTCCCATAATAACTGGAGAGAAGCTCTCTGAGAAACTGCATTGCCATGTGTGAATGCAACTCACAGAGTTACACGTTTCTCTTCAGTGATCAGTTTGCTAACACAGTTTTCTAGAAATCTGCAAATAGATACTTCATAGCGCAATGAAGCTTACGGTGACAAAGGAAATATACTCAGTGGAAAACTAGAAAGAAGCTTTCTTAGAAACTTCTTGGTGATGTGTGAATTCATCTCACAGATTACACTTATGTTTCGTGGAGAAGTCCATTAACACTGTCTTTGAGGAAACTGAGAAGGGCTTCTTTGGATCGCATTGAGGTCTACGCTGAAAAAGGAAATTTCATCCGTTCAAAATGTGAAAGAAGCTTTCTGAGAAACTTCTTTCTGATCTGTGAGTTCATCTCACAGACTTATAACTTAAACCTCAGGAAGCAGTTTGCTATCACTCTTTTCGTGGAATCTTTTAAGTGATACTTGGGAGCCCAAGGGGCCCATGGTGAAAAAGGAAATCTCCTCACATAATAACTAGAGAGAAGCTTTCTAGAGATTTCTTTCTGATGTGTGACTTCATCTCACAGAGTTCCACCCTTCCCTTCTTGGAACAGTTTGCTAACACTGTTGTCCTGGATTCTGCAAAGTGATAATTGGGAGCTCATTGAGGGCTATGGTGAAAAAGCAAATATCCTCCCATAATAACTGGAGAGAAGCTCTCTGAGAAACCATTGCCACGTGTGAATGCAACTCACAGAGTTACACGTTTCTCTTCCGTGATCAGTTTGCTAACCCAGTTTTCTAGAAATCTGCAATTAGATACTTCATAGCGCAATGAAGCTTAGGGTGACAAAGGAAATATACTCAGTGGAAAACTAGAAAGAAGCTTTCTTAGAAACTTCTTGGTGATGTGTGAATTCATCTCACAGAGTTACACTTATGTTTCGTGGAGCAGTCCATTAACACTGTCTTTGAGGAATCTGAGAAGGGCTTCTTTGGATCACATTGAGTCCTACAGTGATAAAGGAAATTTCATTCGTTCAAAACGTGAAAGAAGCTTACTGAGAAACTTCTTTCTGATCTGTGAGTTCATCTCACAGAGTTACAACCTCTGCCTCAAGAAGCAGTTTGCTAACACTCTTTTCGTGGAATCTGCAAAGTGATATTTGAGAGCCTATTGGGGCCCATGGTAATAAAGGAAATATCCTCAGATAATTACTAGAGAGAAGCTTTCTGAGAGATTGCTTTCTGATGTGTGACTTCATCTCACAGAGTTACGCCAGTGTTTTTTGGAGCCGTTTCTTACGACTGTTTCCGTGGATTCGGAGAAGTGATATTTCAGATAGCTTTGAAGAATAGAAGGAGAAAAGAAATATCCTCCAAGAGAAAGTGGAACCAAGCTTTCTGAGAAACTGCTTTGTGATATGTGAATTCATTTCACAGTGTTCTATCACCCTTTCTCGGGGGAGTTTCCTAGCACTCATTTTGAGGAATCTCAGATGTGATGTCTTGGATATCGTTGAATCGCATGCTGAATAAGGAACTATCCTCAGAGAAACCTGCAGAGAAGCCTTCTCAGAAACGTCTTTGTTGTGGGTGAATTCAGCCCACAGATGTCCATCACTGTTTCCACTGAGAAACTTGCTAGCAGAGTTTTCGCAGAATCTGCAATAGGACACACGGTGGCGCTGCAAGACCACAAATAACCTCGTCTTACTAAAGAAGCTTTCTGAGAAACCGCTTTGTGATGTGTGAATTCAACTCACTAAGTTGCAGCTGTATTTCATGGGGCCGTGGCCTAGCCCTATTTGTGTGGAATCTGAGAAGAGATATTCCCGATCCCTTTGAAAACAATGGGGCCAAAAGAAACATCTTCCAATAAAAATGAGAAAGAAGCTTTCTGAGAAACTTCTTTCTGATCTGTGAGTTCATCTCACAGAGTTACAACCTCTGCCTCAAGAAGCAGTTTGCTAACACTCTTTTCGTGGAATCTGCAAAGTGATATTTGGGAGCCTCTTTGGGCCCATGGTGATAAAGGAATTATCCTCACATAATAACTATAGAGAAGCTTTCTGAGAAACTGCATTGCCATGTGTGAATGCAACTCACAGAGTTACACGTTTCTCTTCAGTGATCAGTTTGTTAGCACAGTTTTCTGGAAATCTGCAATTAGATACTTCATAGCGCAATGAACATTACAGTGACAAAGGAAATATCCACAGATGAAAACCTGAAAGAAGCTTTCTTAGAAACTTCTTCGTGATGTGTGAATTCATCTCACAGAGTTACACTTATGTTTCGTGGAGCAGTCCATTAACACTGTCTTTGGGGAATCTGAGAAGGGCTTCTTTGGATCACATTGAGGCCTACGCTGATAAAGGAAATTTCATCCGTTCAAAACGTGAAAGAAGCTTTCTGAGAAACTACTTTTTGATCTGTGAGTTCATCTCACAGAGTTACAACCTCTGCCTCCAGAAGCAGTTTGCTAACACTCTTTTCGTGGAATCTGCAAAGTGATATTTGGGAGCCTATTCTGGCCCATGGTGATAAAGGAAATATCCTCACATAATAACTAGAGAGAAGCTTTCTAGAGATTGCTTTCTGATGTGTGACTTCATCTCACAGAGTTCCACCCTTCCCTTCTTGGAACAGTTTGCTAACACTGTTGTCCTGGATTCTGCAAAGTGATATTTGGGAGCTCATTGATGGCTATGGTGAAAAAGCAAATATCCTCCCATAATAACTGGAGAGAAGCTCTCTGAGAAACTGCATTGCCATGTGTGAATGCAACTCACAGAGTTACACGTTTCTCTTCAGTGATCAGTTTGCTAACACAGTTTTCTAGAAATCTGCAATTAGATACTTCATAGCGCAATGAAGCTTACGGTGACAAAGGAAATATACTCAGTGGAAAACTAGAAAGAAGCTTTCTTAGAAACTTCTTCGTGATGTGTGAATTCATCTCACAGAGTTACACTTATGTTTCGTGGAGCAGTCCATTAACACTGTCGTTGAGGAAACTGAGAAGGGCTTCTTTGGATCGCATTGAGGCCTACGCTGATAAAGGAAATTTCATCCGTTCAAAACGTGAAAGAAGCTTTCTGAGAAACTTCTTTCTCTTCTGTGAGTTCATCTCACAGAGTTACAAACTCTGCCTCAAGAAGCAGTTTGCTAACACTCTTCTCGTCGAATCTGCAAAGTGATATTTGTTAGCCTATTGGGGCACATGGTGATAAAGGAAATATCCTCACATAATAACTAAAGAGAAGCTTTCTGAGAAACTGAGTTGCCATGTGTGAATGCAACTCACAGAGTTACACGTTTCTCTTCAGTGATCAGTTTGTTAGCACAGTTTTCTGGAAATCTGCAATTAGATACTTCATAGCGCAATGAATATTACAGTGACAAAGGAAATATACACAGATGAAAACCTGTAAGAAGCTTTCTTAGAAACTTCTTGGTGAAGTGTGAATTCATCTCACAGAGCAACACTAATTTTCCGTGGAGCAGTCCATTAACACTGTCTTTGAGGAATCTGAGAAGGGCTTCTTTGGATCACATTGAGGCCTACGCTGATAAAGTAAATTTCATCCGTTCAATCGTGAAAGAAGCTTTCTGAGAAACTTCTTTCTGATCTGTGAGTTCATTTCACAGAGTTACAACCTCTGCCTCAAGAAGCAGTTTGCTAACATTCTTTTCGTGGAATCTGCAAAGTGATATTTGGGAGCCTCTTTGGGCCCATGGTGATAAAGGAATTATCCTCACATAATAACTAAAGAGAAGCTTTCTGAGAAACTGCATTGCCATGTGTGAATGCAACTCAGAGAGTTACACGTTTCTCTTCAGTGATCAGTTTGTTAACACAGTTTTCTGGAAATCTGCAATTAGATACTTCATAGCGCAATGAACATTACAGTGACAAAGGAAATATCCACAGATGAAAACTACATAGAAGCTTTCCTAGAAACTTCTTTGTGATGTGTGAATTCATCTCCCAGAGTTACACTTATGTTTCGTGGAGCAGTCCATTAACACTGTCTTTGGGGAAACTGAGAAGGGCTTCTTTGGATCACATTGAGGCCTACCATGATAAAGGAAATTTCATCCGTTCAAAACGTGAAAGAAGCTTTCTGAGAAACTTCTTTCTGATCTGTGAGTTCATCTCACAGAGTTACAACCTCTGCCTCAAGAAGCAGTTTGCTAACACTCTTTTCGTGGAATCTGCAAAGTGATATTTGGGAGCCTATTGGGGCCCATGGTGATAAAGGAAATATCCTCACATAATAACTAAAGAGAAGCTTTCTGAGAAACTGCATTGCCATGTGTGAATGCAACTCACAGAGTTACACGTTTCTCTCAGTGATCAGTTTGTTAGCACAGTTTTCTGGAAATCTGCAATTAGATACTTCATAGCGCAATGAACATTACAGTGACAAAGGAAATATCCACAGATGAAAACTAGAAAGAAGCTTTCCTAGAAACTTCTTGGTGATGTGTGAATTCGTCTCACAGAGTTACACTTATGTTTCGTGCAGCAGTCTATTAACACTGTCTTTGAGGAATCTGAGAAGGGCTTCTTTGGATCACATTGAGGACTACGCTGATAAAGGAAATTTCATCCGTTCATAACGTGAAAGAAGCTTTCTGAGAAACTTCTTTCTGATCTGTGAGTTCATCTCACAGACTTATAACTTAAACCTCAGGAAGCAGTTTGCTATCACTCTTTTCGTGGAATCTTTAAAGTGATACTTGGGAGCCCATAGGGGCCCATGGTGAAAAAGGGAATCTCCTCACATAATAACTAGAGAGAAGCTTTCTAGAGATTGCTTTCTGATGTGTGACTTCATCTCACAGAGTTCCACCCTTCACTTCTTGGAACAGTTTGCTAACACTGTTGTCCTGGATTCTGCAAAGTGATATTTGGGAGCTCATTGAGGGCTACGGTGAAAAAGCAAATATCCTCCCATAATAACTGGAGAGAAGCTCTCTGAGAAACTGCATTGCCATGTGTGAATGCAACTCACAGAGTTACACGTTTCTCTTCCGTGATCAGTTTGCTAATACAGTTTTCTAGAAATCTGCAATTAGATACTTCATAGCGCAATGAAGCTTACGGTGACAAAGGAAATATACTCAGTGGAAAACTAGAAAGAAGCTTTCTGAGAAACTTCTTGGTGATGTGTGAATTCATCTCACAGAGTTACACTTATGTTTCGTGAAGCAGTCCATTAACACTGTCTTTGAGGAAACTGAGAAGGGCTTCTTTGGATCGCATTGAGGAATACGCTGAAAAAGGAAATTTCATCCGTTCAAATCGTGAAAGAAGCTTTCTGAGAAACTTCTTTCTGATCTGTGAGTTCATCTCACAGACTTATAACTTAAACCTCAGGAAGCAGTTTGCTATCACTCTTTTCGTGTAATCTTTAAAGTGATACTTGGGAGCCCAAGGGGCCCATGGTGAAAAAGGAAATCTCCTCACATAATAACTAGAGAGAAGCTTTCTAGAGATTGCTTTCTGATGTGTGACTTCATCTCACAGAGTTCCACCCTTCACTTCTTGGAACAGTTTGCTAACACTGTTGTCCTGGATTCTGCAAAGTGATATTTGGGAGCTCATTGAGGGCTACGGTGAAAAAGCAAATATCCTCCCATAATAACTGGAGAGAAGCTCTCTGAGAAACTGCATTGCCATGTGTGAATGCAACTCACAGAGTTACACGTTTCTCTTCAGTGATCAGTTTGCTAACACAGTTTTCTAGAAATCTGCAATTAGATACTTCATAGCGCAATGAAGCTTACGGTGACAAAGGAAATATACTCAGTGGAAAATTAGAAAGAAGCTTTCTTAGAAACTTTTTGGTGATGTTTGAATTCATCTCACAGAGTTACACTTATGTTTCGTGGAGCCGTCCATTAACACTGTCGTTGAGGAAACTGAGAAGGGCTTCTTTGGATCGCATTGAGGCCTACGCTGATAAAGGAAATTTCATCCGTTCAAAACGTGAAAGAAGCTTTCTGAGAAACTTCTTTCTCATCTGTGAGTTCATCTCACAGAGTTACAACCTCTGCCTCAAGAAGCAGTTTGCTAACACTCTTTTCGTGGAATCTGCAAAGTGATATTTGGGAGCCTCTTTGGGCCCATGGTGATAAAGGAATTATCCTCACATAATAACTAAAGAGAAGCTTTCTGACAAAATGCTTTGCCATGTGTGAATGCAACTCACAGAGTTACACGTTTCTCTTCAGTGATCAGTTTGTTAGCACAGTTTTCTGGAAATCTGCAATTAGATACTTCATAGCGCAATGAACATTACAGTGACAAAGGAAATATCCACAGATGAAAACCTGAAAGAAGCTTTCTTAGAAACTTCTTCGTGATGTGTGAATTCACCTCACAGAGTTACACTTATGTATCGTGGAGCAGTCCATTAACACTGTCTTTGGGGAATCTGAGAAGGGCTTCTTTGGATCACATTGCGGCCTACGCTGATAAAGGAAATTTCATCCGTTCAAAACGTGAAAGAAGCTTTCTGAGAAACTTCTTTCTGATCTGTGAGTTCATCTCACAGAGTTACAACCTCTGCCTCCAGAAGCAGTTTGCTAACACTCTTTTCGTGGAATCTGCAAAGTGATATTTGGGAGCCTATTCTGGCCCATGGGGATAAAGGAAATATCCTCACATAATAACTAGAGAGAAGCTTTCTAGAGATTGCTTTCTGATATGTGACTTCATCTCACAGAGTTACACCATTCCCTTCTTGGAAGAGTTTGCTAACACTGTTGTCCTGGATTCTGCAAAGTGATATTTGGGAGCTCATTGAGGGCTATGGTGAAAAAGCAAATATCCTCCCATAATAACTGGAGAGAAGCTCTCTCAGAAACTGCATTGCCATGTGTGAATTGAACTCACAGAGTTACACGTTTCTCTTCCGTGATCAGTTTGCTAACACAGTTTTCTAGAAATCTGCAATTAGATACTTCATAGTGCAATGAAGCTTACGGTGACAAAGGAAATATACTCAGTGGAAAACTAGAAAGAAGCTTTCTTAGAATCTTGTTGGTGATGTGTGAATTCATCTCACAGAGATACACTTATGTTTCGTGGAGCAGTCCATTAACACTGTCTTTGAGGAAACTGAGAAGGGCTTCTTTGGATCGCATTGAGGCCTACGCTGAAAAAGGAAATTTCATCCGTTCAAAACGTGAAAGAAGCTTTCTGAGAAACTTCTTTCTGATCTGTGAGTTCATCTCACAGACTTATAACTTAAACCTCAGGAAGCAGTTTGCTATCACTCTCTTCGTGGAATCTTTTAAGTGATACTGGGGAGCCCTTAGGGGCCCATGGTGAAAAAGGGAATCTCCTCACATAATAACTAGAGAGAAGCTTTCTAGAGATTGCTTTCTGATGTGTGACTTCATCTCACAGAGTTCCACCCTTCCCTTCTTGGAACAGTTTGCTAACACTGTTGTCCTGGATTCTGCAAAGTGATATTTGGGAGCTCATTGAGGGCTATGGTGAAAAAGCAAATATCCTCCCATAATAACTGGAGAGAAGCTCTCTGAGAAACTACATTGCCATGTGTGAATGCAACTCACAGGTTACACGTTTCTCTTCAGTGATCAGTTTGCTAACACAGTTTTCTAGAAATCTGCAATGAGATACTTCATAGCGCAATGAAGCTTACGGTGACAAAGGAAATATACTCAGTGGAAAACTAGAAAGAAGCTTTCTTAGAAACTTCTTGGTGATGTGTGAATTCATCTCACAGAGTTACACTTATGTTTCTTGGACCAGTCCATTAACACTGTCGTTGAGGAAACTGAGAAGGGCTTCTTTGGATCGCATTGAGGCCTACGCTTAAAAAGGAAATTTCATCCGTTCAAAACGTGAAAGAAGCTTTCTGAGAACCTTCTTTCTGCTCTGTGAGTTCATCGCACAGACTTATAACTTAAACCTCAGGAAGCAGTTTGCTATCACTCTTTTCGTGGAATCTTTAAAGTGATACTTGGGAGCCCATAGGGGCCCATGGTGAAAAAAGAAATCTCCTCACATAATAACTAGAGAGAAGCTTTCTAGAGATTGCTTTCTGATGTGTGACTTCATATCACAGAGTTCCACCCTTCCCTTCTTGGGACAGTTTGCTAACACTGTTGTCCTGGATTCTGCAAAGTGATATTTGGGAGCTCATTGAGGGCTATGGTGAAAAAGCAAATATCCTCCCATAATAACTGGAGAGAAGCTCTCTGAGAAACTGCATTGCCATGTGTGAATGCAACTCACAGAGTTACACGTTTCTCTTCAGTGATCAGTTTGCTAACACAGTTTTCTAGAAATCTGCAATTAGATACTTCATAGCGCAATGAAGCTTACGGTGACAAAGGAAATATACTCAGTGGAAAACTAGAAAGAAGCTTTCTTAGAAACTTCTTGGTGATGTGTGAATTCATCTCACAGAGTTACACTTATGTTTCTTCGACCAGTCCATTAACACTGTCGTTGAGGAAACTGAGAAGGGCTTCTTTGGATCGCATTGAGGCCTACGCTGATAAAGGAAATTTCATCCGTTCAAAACGTGAAAGAAGCTGTCTGAGAAACTTCTTTCTGATCTGTGAGTTCATCTCACAGAGTTACAACCTTTGCCTCAAGAAGCAGTTTGCTAACACTCTTTTCGTGGAATCTGCAAAGTGATATTTGAGAGCCTATTGGGGCCCATGGTAATAAAGGAAATATCCTCAGATAATTACTAGAGAGAAGCTTTCTGAGAGATTGCTTTCTGATGTGTGACTTCATCTCACAGAGTTACGCCAGTGTTTTTTGGAGCCGTTTCTTACGACTGTTTCCGTGGATTCGGAGAAGTGATATTTCAGATAGCTTTGAAGAATAGAAGGAGAAAAGAAATATCCTCCAAGAGAAAGTGGAACCAAGCTTTCTGAGAAACTGCTTTGTGATATGTGAATTCATTTCACAGTGTTCTATCACCCTTTCTCGGGGGAGTTTCCTAGCACTCATTTTGAGGAATCTCAGATGTGATGTCTTGGATATCGTTGAATCGCATGCTGAATAAGGAACTATCCTCAGAGAAACCTGCAGAGAAGCCTTCTCAGAAACGTCTTTGTTGTGGGTGAATTCAGCCCACAGATGTCCATCACTGTTTCCACTGAGAAACTTGCTAGCAGAGTTTTCGCAGAATCTGCAATAGGACACACGGTGGCGCTGCAAGACCACAAATAACCTCGTCTTACTAAAGAAGCTTTCTGAGAAACCGATTTGTGATGTGTGAATTCAACTCACTAAGTTGCAGCTGTATTTCATGGGGCCGTGGCCTAGCCCTACTTGTGTGGAATCTGAGAAGAGATATTCCCGATCCCTTTGAAAACAATGGGGCCAAAAGAAACATCTTCCAATAAAAATGAGAAAGAAGCTTTCTGAGAAACTTCTTTCTGATCTGTGAGTTCATCTCACAGAGTTACAACCTCTGCCTCAAGAAGCAGTTTGCTAACACTCTTTTCGTGGAATCTGCAAAGTGATATTTGGGAGCCTCTTTGGGCCCATGGTGATAAAGGAATTATCCTCACATAATAACTAAAGAGAAGCTTTCTGAGAAACGGCATTGCCATGTGTGAATGCAACTCACAGAGTTACACGTTTCTGTTCAGTGATCAGTTTGTTAGCACAGTTTTCTGGAAATCTGCAATTAGATACTTCATAGCGCAATGAACATTACAGAGACAAAGGAAATATCGACAGATGAAAACCTGAAAGAAGCTTTCTTAGAATCTTCTTCGTGATGTGTGAATTCATCTCACAGAGTTACACTTATGTTTCGTGGAGCAGTCCATTGACACTGTCATTGGGGAATCTGCGAAGGGCTTCTTTGGATCACATTAAGGCCTACGCTGATAAAGGAAATTTCATCCGTTCAAAACGTGAAAGAAGCTTTATGAGAAACTTCTTTCTGATCTCTGAGTTCATCTCACAGAGTTACAACCTCTGCGTCAAGAAGCAGTTTGCTAACACTCTTTTCGTGGAATCTGCAAAGTCATATTTGGGAGCCTATTCTGGCCCATGGTGATAAAGGAAATATCCTCACATAATAACTAGAGAGAAGCTTTCTAGAGATTGCTTTCTGATGTGTGACTTCATCTCACAGAGTTCCACCCTTCCCTTCTTGGAACAGTTTGCTAACACTGTTGTCCTGGATTCTGCAAAGTGATATTTGGGAGCTCATTGTGGGCTATGGTGAAAAAGCAAATATCCTCCCATAATAACTGGAGAGAAGCTCTCTGAGAAACTGCATTGCCATGTGTGAATGCAACTCACAGAGTTACACGTTTCTCTTCCATGATCAGTTTGCTAACACAGTTTTCTAGAAATCTGCAATTAGATACTTCATAGCGCAATGAACATTACAGTGACAAAGGAAATATCCAAAGAAGAAAACCTGAAAGAAGCTTTCTTAGAAAATTCTTTGTGATGTGTGAATTCATCTCACAGAGTTACACTTATGTTTCGTGGAGCAGTCCATTAACACTGTCTTTGGGGAATCTGAGAAGGGCTTCTTTGGATCACATTGAGGGCTACGCTGAAAAAGGAAATTTCATCATTTCAAAACGTGAAAGAAGCTTTCTGAAAAACTTCTTTCTGATCTGTGAGTTCATCTCACAGAGTTACAACCTCTGCCTCAAGAAGCAGTTTGCTAACACTCTTTTCGTGGAATCTGCAAAGTGATATTTGGGAGCCTATTCTGGCCCATGGTGATAAAGGAAATATCCTCACATAATAACTAGAGAGAAGCTTTCTAGAGATTGCTTTCTGATGTGTGACTTCATCTCACAGAGTTCCACCCTTCCCTTCTTGGAACAGTTTGCTAACACTGTTGTCCTGGATTCTGCAAAGTGATATTTGGGAGCTCATTGAGGGCTATGGTGAAAAAGCAAATATCCTCCCATAATAACTGGAGAGAAGCTCTCTGAGAAACTGCATTGCCATGTGTGAATGCAACTCACAGAGTTACACGTTTCTCTTCAGTGATCAGTTTGCTTACACAGTTTTCTAGAAATCTGCAATTAGATACTTCATAGCGCAATGAACATTACAGTGACAAAGGAAATATCCAAAGAAGAAAACCTGAAAGAAGCTTTCTTAGAAAATTCTTTGTGATGTGTGAATTCATCTCACAGAGTTACACTTATGTTTCGTGGAGCAGTCCATTAACACTGTCATTGGGGAATCTGCGAAGGGCTTCTTTGGATCCCACTAAGGCCTACGCTGATAGAGGAAATTTCATCCGTTCAAAACGTGAAAGAAGCTTTCTGAGAAACTTCTTTCTGATCTGTGAGTTCATCTCACAGAGTTACAACCTCTGCGTCAAGAAGCAGTTTGCTAACACTCTTTTCGTGGAATCTGCAAAGTGATATTTGGGAGCCTATTCTGGCCCATGGTGATAAAGGAAATATCCTCACATAATAACTAGAGAGAAGCTTTCTAGAGATTGCTTTCTGATGTGTGACTTCATCTCACAGAGTTACGCCAGTGTTTTTTGGAGCCGTTTCTTAGGACTGTTTCCGTGGATTCCGAGAAGTGATATTTCAGATAGCTTTGAAGAATAGAAGGAGAAAAGAAATATCCTCCAAGAGAAAGTGGAACCAAGGTTTCTGAGAAACTGCTTTGTGATATGTGAATTCATTTCACAGTGTTCTATCACCCTTTCTCGGGGGAGTTTCCTAGCACTCATTTTGAGGAATCTCAGATGTGATGTCTTGGATATCGTTGAATCGCATGCTGAATAAGGAACTATCCTCAGAGAAACCTGCAGAGAAGCCTTCTGAGAAACTTCTTTGTTGTGGGTGAATTCAGCCCACAGATGTCCATCACTGTTTCCACTGAGAAACTTGCTAGCAGAGTTTTCGCAGAATCTGCAATAGGACACACGGTGGCGCTGCAAGACCACAAATAACCTGGTCTTACTAAAGAAGCTTTCTGAGAAACCGCTTTGTGATGTGTGAATTCAACTCACTAAGTTGCAGCTGTATTTCATGGGGCCGTGGCCTAGCCCTATTTGTGTGGAATCTGAGAAGAGATATTCCCGATCCCTTTGAAAACAATGGGGCCAAAAGAAACATCTTCCAATAAAAATGAGAAAGAAGCTTTCTGTGAAACTTCTTTCTGATCTGTGAGTTCATCTCACAGAGTTACAACCTCTACCTCAAGAAGCAGTTTGCTAACACTCTTTTCGTGGAATCTGCAAAGTGATATTTGGGAGCCTCTTTGGGCCCATGGTGATAAAGGAATTATCCTCACATAATAACTAAAGAGAAGCTTTCTGAGAAACTGCATTGCCATGTGTGAATGCAACTCACAGAGTTACACGTTTCTCTTCAGTGATCAGTTTGTTAGCACAGTTTTCTGGAAATCTGCAATTAGATACTTCATAGCGCAATGAACATTACAGTGACAAAGGAAATATCCACAGATGAAAACCTGAAAGAAGCTTTCTTAGAAACTTCTTCGTGATGTGTGAATTCATCTCACAGAGTTACACTTATGTTTCGTGGAGCAGTCCATTAACACTGTCTTTGGGGAATCTGAGAAGGGCTTCTTTGGATCACATTGAGGGCTACGCTGAAAAAGGAAATTTCATCATTTCAAAACGTGAAAGAAGCTTTCTGAAAAACTTCTTTCTGATCTGTGAGTTCATCTCACAGAGTTACAACCTCTGCCTCCAGAAGCAGTTTGCTAACACTCTTTTCGTGGAATCTGCAAAGTGATATTTGGGAGCCTATTCTGGCCCATGGTGATAAGGGAAATATCCTCACATAATAACTAGAGAGAAGCTTTCTAGAGATTGCTTTCTGATGTGTGACTTCATCTCACAGAGTTCCACCCTTCCCTTCTTGGAACAGTTTGCTAACACTGTTGTCCTGGATTCTGCAAAGTGATATTTGGGAGCTCATTGAGGGCTATGGTGAAAAAGCAAATATCCTCCCATAATAACTGGAGAGAAGCTCTCTGAGAAACTGCATTGCCATGTGTGAATACAACTCACAGAGTTACACGTTTCTCTTCCGTGATCAATTTGCTAACACAGTTTTCTAGAAATCTGCAATTAGATACTTCATAGCGCAATGAAGCTTACGGTGACAAAGGAAATATACTCAGTGGAAAACTAGAAAGAAGCTTTCTAAGAAACTTCTTGGTGATGTGTGAATTCATCTCACAGAGTTACACTTATGTTTCGTGGAGCAGTCCATTAACACTGTCTTTGAGGAAACTGAGAAGGGCTTCTTTGGATCGCATTGAGGCCTACGCTGGCAAAGGAAATTTCATCCGTTCAAAACGTGAAAGAAGCTTTCTGAGAAACTTCTTTCTGATCTGTGAGTTCATCTCACGGACTTATAACTTAAACCTCAGGAAGCAGTTTGCTATCACTCTCTTCGTGGAATCTTTAAAGTGATACTGGGGAGCCCATAGGGGCCCATGGTGAAAAAGGGAATCTCCTCACATAATAACAAGAGAGAAGCTTTCTAGAGATTGCTTTCTGATGTGTGACTTCATCTCACAGAGTTCCACCCTTCCCTTCTTGGAACAGTTTGCTAGCACTGTTGTCCTGGATTCTGCAAAGTGATATTTGGGAGCTCATTGAGGGCTATGGTGAAAAAGCAAATATCCTCCCATAATAACTGGAGAGAAGCTCTCTGAGAAACTGCATTGCCATGTGTGAATGCAACTCACAGGTTACACGTTTTCTTCAGTGATCAGTTTCCTAACACAGTTTTCTAGAAATCTGCAATTAGATACTTCATAGCGCAATGAAGCTTACGGTGACAAAGGAAATATACTCAGTGGAAAACTAGAAAGAAGCTTTCTTAGAAACTTCTTGGTGATGTGTGATTTCATCTCACAGAGTTACACTTATGTATCGTGGAGCAGTCCATTAACACTGTCGTTGAGGAAACTGAGAAGGGCTTCTTTGGATCGCATTGAGGCCTACGCTGAAAGAGGAAATTTCATCCGTTCAAAACGTGAAAGAAGCTTTCTGAGAACCTTCTTTCTGCTCTGTGAGTTCATCTCACAGACTTATAACTTAAACCTCAGGAAGCAGTTTGCTATCACTCTTTTCGTGGAATCTCTAAAGTGATACTTGGGAGCCCTTAGGGGCCCAAGGTGAAAAAGGGAATCTCCTCACATAATAACTAGAGAGAAGCTTTCTAGAGATTGCTTTCTGATGTGTGACTTCATCTCACAGAGTTCCACCCTTCCCTTCTTGGAACAGTTTGCTAACACTGTTGTCCTGGATTCTGCAAAGTGATATTTGGGAGCTCATTGAGGGCTATGGTGAAAAAGCAAATATCCTCCCATAATAACTGGAGAGAAGCTCTCTGAGAAACTGCATTGCCATGTGTGAATGCAACTCACAGAGTTACACGTTTCTCTTCAGTGATCAGTTTGCTTACACAGTTTTCTAGAAATCTGCAATTAGATACTTCATAGCGCAATGAAGCTTACGGTGACAAAGGAAATATACTCAGTGGAAAACTAGAAAGAAGCTTTCTTAGAAACTTCTTGGTGATGTGTGAATTCATCTAACTGAGTTACACTTATGTTTCGTGGAGCAGTCCATTAACACTGTCGTTGAGTAAACTGAGAAGGGCTTCTTTGGATCGCATTGAGGCCTACGCTGACAAAGGAAATTTCATCCGTTCCAAACGTGAAAGAAGCTTTCTGAGAAACTTCTTTCTGATCTGTGAGTTCATCTCACAGACTTATAACTTAAACCTCAGGAAGCAGTTTGCTATCACTCTTTTCGTGGAATCTTTAAAGTGATACTTGGGTGCCCATAGGGGCCCATGGTGAAAAAGGTAACCTCCTCACATAATAACTAGAGAGAAGCTTTCTAGAGATTGCTTTCTGATGTGTGACTTCATCTCACAGAGTTCCACCCTTCCCTTCTTGGAACAGTTTGCTAACACTGCTGTCCTGGATTCTGCAAAGTGATATTTGGGAGCTCATTGAGGGCTATGGTGAAAAAGCAAATATCCTCCCATAATAACTGGAGAGAAGCTCTCTGAGAAACTGCATTGCCATGTGTGAATGCAACTCACAGAGTTACACGTTTCTCTTCAGTGATCAGTTTGCTAACACAGTTTTCTAGAAATCTGCAATTAGATACTTCATAGCGCAATGAAGCTTACGGTGACAAAGGAAATATACTCAGTGGAAAACTAGAAAGAAGCTTTCTTAGAAACTTTTTGGTGATGTGTGAATTCATCTCACAGAGTTACACTTATGTTTCGTGGAGCAGTCCATTAACACTGTCTTTGAGGAAACTGAGAAGGGCTTCTTTGGATCGCATTGAGGCCTACGCTGACAAAGGAAATTTCATCCGTTCAAAACGTGAAAGAAGCTTTCGGAGAAACTTCTTTCTAATCTGTGAGTTCATCTCACAGACTTATAACTTAAACCTCAGGAAGCAGTTTGCTATCACTCTATTCGTGGAATCTTTAAAGTGATACTTGGGTGCCCATAGGGGCCCATGGTGAAAAAGGTAACCTCCTCACATAATAACTAGAGAGAAGCTTTCTAGAGATTGCTTTCTGATGTGTGACTTCATCTCACAGAGTTCCACCCTTCCCTTCTTGGAACAGTTTGCTAACACTGTTGTCCTGGATTCTGCAAAGTGATATTTGGGAGCTCATTGAGGGCTATGGTGAAAAAGCAAATATCCTCCCATAATAACTGGAGAGAAGCTCTCTGAGAAACTGCATTGCCATGTGTGAATGCAACTCACAGAGTTACACGTTTCTCTTCAGTGATCAGTTTGCTAACACAGTTTTCTAGAAATCTGCAATTAGATACTTCATAGCGCAATGAAGCTTACGGTGACAAAGGAAATATACTCAGTGGAAAACTAGAAAGAAGCTTTCTTAGAAACTTCTTGGTGATGTGTGAATTCATCTCACAGAGTTACACTTATGTTTCGTGGAGCAGTCCATTAACACTGTCTTTGAGGAAACTGAGAAGGGCTTCTTTGGATCGCATTGAGGCCTACGCTGACAAAGGAAATTTCATCAGTTCAAAACGTGAGAGAAGCTTTCTGAGAAACTTCTTTCTGATCTGTGAGTTCATCTCACAGACTTATAACTTAAACCTCAGGAAGCAGTTTGCTATCACTCTTTTCGTGGAATCTTTAAAGTGATACTTGGGAGCCCATAGGGGCCCATGGCGAAAAAGGGAATCTCCTCACATAATAACTACAGAGAAGCTTTCTAGAGATTGCTTTCTGATGTGTGACTTCATCTCACAGAGTTCCACCCTTCCCTTCTTGGAACAGTTTGCTAACACTGTTGTCCTGGATTCTGCAAAGTGATATTTGGGAGCTCATTGAGGGCTATGGTGAAAAAGCAAATATCCTCCCATAATAACTGGAGAGAAGCTCTCTGAGAAACTGCATTGCCATGTGTGAATGCAACTCACAGAGTTACACGTTTCTCTTCAGTGATCAGTTTGCTAACACAGTTTTCTAGAAATCTGCAATTAGATACCTCATAGCGCAATGAAGCTTACGGTGACAAAGGAAATATACTCAGTGGAAAACTAGAAAGAAGCTTTCTTAGAAACTTCATGGTGATGTGTGAATTCATCTCACAGAGTTACACTTATGTTTCGTGGAGCAGTCCATTAACACTGTCGTTGAGGAAACTGAGAAGGGCTTCTTTGGATCGCATTGAGGCCTACGCTGATAAAGGAAATTTCATCCGTTCAAAACGTGAAAGAAGCTTTCTGAGAAACTTCTTTCTCATCTGTGAGTTCATCTCACAGAGTTACAACCTCTGCCTCAAGAAGCAGTTTGCTAACACTCTTTTCGTGGAATCTGCAAAGTGATATTTGGGAGCATATTGGGGCCCATGGTGATAAAGGAAATATCCTCACATAATAACTAAAGATAAGCTTTCTGAGAAACTGCATTGCCATGTGTGAATGCAACTCACAGAGTTACACGTTTCTCTTCAGTGATCAGTTTGTTAGCACAGTTTTCTGGAAATCTGCAATTAGATACTTGATAGCGCAACGAACATTACAGTGACAAAGGAAATATCCACAGATGAAAACCTGAAAGAAGCTTTCTTAGAAACTTCTTCGTGATGTGTGAATTCATCTCACAGAATTACACCTATGTTTTGTGGAGCAGTCCATTAACACTGTCTTTGAGGAATCTGAGAAGGGCTTCTTTGGATCACATTGAGGCCTACGCTGATAAAGGAAATTTCATCCGTTCAAAACGTGAAAGAAGCTTTCTGAGAAACTTCTTTCTGATCTGTGAGTTCATCTCCCAGAGTTACAAACTCTGCCTCAAGAAGCAGTTTGCTAACACTCTTTTCGTGGAATCTGCAAAGTGATATTTGAGAGCCTATTGGGGCCCATGGTGATAAAGGAAATATCCTCAGATAATTACTAGAGAGAAGCTTTCTGAGAGATTGCTTTCTGATGTGTGACTTCATCTCACAGAGTTACGCCAGTGTTTTTTGGAGCCGTTTCTTAGGACTGTTTCCGTGGATTCCGAGAAGTGATATTTCAGATAGCTTTGAAGAATAGAAGGAGAAAAGAAATATCCTCCAAGAGAAAGTGGAACCAAGCTTTCTGAGAAACTGCTTTGTGATATGTGAATTCATTTCACAGTGTTCTATCACCCTTTCTCGTGGGAGTTTCCTAGCACTCATTTTGAGGAATCTCGGATGTGATGTCTTGGATATCGTTGAATCGCATGCTGAATAAGGAACTATCCTCAGAGAAACCTGCAGAGAAGCCTTCTGAGAAACTTCTTTGTTGTGGGTGAATTCAGCCCACAGATGTCCATCACTGTTTCCACTGAGAAACTCTTGCTAGCAGAGTTTTCGCAGAATCTGCAATAGGACACACGGTGGCGCTGCAAGACCACAAATAACCTCGTCTTACTAACGAAGCTTTCTGAGAAACCGCTTTGTGATGTGTGAATTCAACTCACTAGGTTGCAGCTGTATTTCATGGGGCCGTGGCCTAGCCCTATTTGTGTGGAATCTGAGAAGAGATATTCCCGATCCCTTTGAAAACAATGGGGCCAAAAGAAACATCTTCCAATAAAAATGAGAAAGAAGCTTTCTGAGAAACTTCTTTCTGATCTGTGAGTTCATCTCACAGAGTTACAACCTCTGCCTCAAGAAGCAGTTTGCTAACACTCTTTTCGTGGAATCTGCAAAGTGATATTTGGGAGCCTCTTTGGGCCCATGGTGATAAAGGAATTATCCTCACATAATAACTAAAGAGAAGCTTTCTGAGAAACTGCATTGCCATGTGTGAATGCAACTCACAGAGTTACACGTTTCTCTACAGTGATCAGTTTGTTAGCACGGTTTTCTGGAAATCTGCAATTAGATACTTCATAGCGCAATGAACATTACAGTGACAAAGGAAATATCCACAGATGAAAACCTGAAAAAGCTTTCGTAGAAACTTCTTGGTGATGTGTGAATTCATCTCACAGAGTTACACTTATGTTTCGTGGAGCAGTCCATTGACACTGTCATTGGGGAATCTGCGAAGGGCTTCTTTGGATCACATTAAGGCCTACGCTGATAAAGGAAATTTCATCCGTTCAAAACGTGAAAGAAGCTTTCTGAGAAACTTCTTTCTGATCTGTGAGATCATCTCACAGACTTATAACTTAAACCTCAGGAAGCAGTTTGCTATCACTCTTTTCGTGGAATCTTTAAAGTGATACTTGGGAGCCCATAGGGGCCCATGGTGAAAAAGGGAATCTCCTCACATAATAACTAGAGAGAAGCTTTCTAGAGATTGCTTTCTGATGTGTGACTTCATCTCACAGAGTTCCACCCTTCCCTTCTTGGAACAGTTTGCTAACACTGTTGTCCTGGATTCTGCAAAGTGATATTAGGGAGCTCATTGAGGGCTATGGTGAAAAAGCAAATATCCTCCCATAATAACTGGAGAGAAGCTCTCTGAGAAACTGCATTGCCATGTGTGAATGCAACTCACAGAGTTACACGTTTCTCTTCCATTATCAGTTTCCTAACACAGTTTTCTAGAAATCTGCAATTAGATACTTCATAGCGCAATGAAGCTTACGGTGACAAAGGAAATATACTCAGTGGAAAACTAGAAAGAAGCATTCTTAGAAACTTCTTGGTGATGTGTGAATTCATCTCACAGAGTTACACTTATGTTTCGTGGAGCAGTCCATTAACACTGTCTTTGAGGAAACTGAGAAGGGCTTCTTTGGATCGCATTGAGGAATAAGCTGACAAAGGAAATTTCATCCGTTCAAAACGTGAAAGAAGCTTTCTGAGAAACTTCTTTCTGATCTGTGAGATCATCTCACAGACTTATAACTTAAACCTCAGGAAGCAGTTTGCTATCACTCTTTTCGTGGAATCTTTAAAGTGATACTTGGGAGCCCAAAGGGCCCATGGTGAAAAAGGAAATCTCCTAACATAATAAGTAGAGAGAAGCTTTCTAGAGATGGCTTTTTGATGTGTGACTTCATCTCACAGAGTTCCACCGTTCCCTTCTTGGAACAGTTGGCTAACACTGTTGTCCTGGATTCTGCAAAGTGATATTTGGGAGCTCATTGAGGGCTACGGTGAAAAAGCAAATATCCTCCCATAATAACTGGAGAGAAGCTCTCTGAGAAACTGCATTGCCATGTGTGAATGCAACTCACAGAGTTACACGTTTCTCTTCAGTGATCAGTATGCTTACACAGTTTTCTAGAAATCTGCAATTAGATACTTCATAGCGCAATGAAGCTTACGGTGACAAAGGAAATATACTCAGTGGAAAACTAGAAAGAAGCATTCTTAGAAACTTCTTGGTGATGTGTGAATTCATCTCACAGAGTTACACTTATGTTTCCTGGAGCAGTCCATTAACACTGTCTTTGAGGAAACTGAGAAGGGCTTCTTTGGATCGCATTGAGGAATAAGCTGACAAAGGAAATTTCATCCGTTCAAAACGTGAAAGAAGCTTTCTGAGAAACTTCTTTCTGATCTGTGAGATCATCTCACAGACTTATAACTTAAACCTCAGGAAGCAGTTTGCTATCACTCTTTTCGTGGAATCTTTAAAGTGATACTTGGGAGCCCATAGGGGCCCATGGTGAAAAAAGGAATCTCCTCACATAATAACTAGAGAGAAGCTTTCTAGAGATTGCTTTCTGATGTGTGTCTTCATCTCACAGAGTTCCACCCTTCCCTTCTTGGAACAGTTTGCTAACACTGTTGTCCTAGATTCTGCAAAGTGATATTTGGGAGCTCATTGAGGGCTATGGTGAAAAAGCAAACATCCTCCCATAATAACTGGAGAGAAGCTCTCTGAGAAACTGCATTGCCATGTGTGAATGCAACTCACAGAGTTACACGTTTCTCTTCAGTGATCAGTATGCTTACACAGTTTTCTAGAAATCTGCAATTAGATACTTCATAGCGCAATGAAGCTTACGGTGACAAAGGAAATATACTCAGTGGAAAACTAGAAAGAAGCTTTCTTAGAAACTTCTTGGTGATGTGTGAATTCATCTCACAGAGTTACACTTATGTTTCGTGGAGCAGTCCATTAACAATGTCTTTGAGGAAACTGAGAAGGGCTTCTTTGGATCGCATTGAGGCCTACGCTGAAAAAGGAAATTTCATCCGTTCAAAACGTGAAAGAAGCTTTCTGAAAACCTTCTTTCTGCTCTGTGAGTTCATCTCACAGACTTATAACTTAAACCTCAGGAAGCAGTTTGCTATCACTCTTTTCGTGGAATCTTTAAAGTGATACTTGGGAGCCCATAGGGGCCCATGGTGAAAAAGGGAATCTCCTCACATAATAACTAGAGAGAAGCTTTCTAGAGATTGCTTTCTGATGTGTGACTTCATCTCACAGAGTTCCACCCTTCCCTTCTTGGAACAGTTTGCTAACACTGTTGTCCTGGATTCTGCAAAGTGATATTTGGGAGCTCATTGAGGGCTATGGTGAAAAAGCAAATATCCTCCCATAATAACTGGAGAGAAGCTCTCTGAGAAACTGCATTGCCATGTGTGAATGCAACTCACAGAGTTACACGTTTCTCTTCCGTGAGCAGTTTGCTAACACAGTTTTCTAGAAATCTGCAATTAGATACCTCATAGCGCAATGAAGCTTACGGTGACAAAGGAAATATACTCAGTGGAAAACTAGAAAGAAGCTTTCTTAGAAACTTCTTGGTGATGTGTGAATTCATCTCACAGAGTTACACTTATGTTTCGTGGAGCAGTCCATTAACACTGTCGTTGAGGAAACTGAGAAGGGCTTCTTTGGATCGCATTGAGGCCTACGCTGATAAAGGAAATTTCATCCGTTCAAAACGTGAAAGAAGCTTTCTGAGAAACTTCTTTCTCATCTGTGAGTTCATCTCACAGAGTTACAACCTCTGCCTCAAGAATCAGTTTGCTAACACTCTTTTCGTGGAATCTGCAAAGTGATATTTGGGAGCCTCTTTGGGCCCATGGTGATAAAGGAATTATCCTCACATAATAACTAAAGAGAAGCTTTCTGAGAAACTGCATTGCCATGTGTGAATTCAACTCACAGAGTTACACGTTTCTCTTCAGTGATCAGTTTGTTAGCACAGTTTTCTGGAAATCTGCAATAAGATACTTGATAGCGCAATGAACATTACAGTGACAAAGGAAATATCCACAGATGAAAACCTGAAAGAAGCTTTCTTAGAAACTTCTTCGTGATGTGTGAATTCATCTCACAGAGTTACAACTATGTTTCGTGGAGCAGTCCATTAACACTGTCTTTGGGGAATCTGAGAAGGGCTTCTTTGGATCACATTGAGGCCTACTCTGATAAAGGAAATTTCATCCGTTCAAAACGTGAAAGAAGCTTTCTGAGAAACTTCTTTCTGATCTGTAAGTTCATCTCACAGAGTTACATCCTCTGCCTCAAGAAGCAGTTTGCTAACACTCTTTTCGTGGAATCTGCAAAGTGATATTTGAGAGCCTATTGGGGCCCATGGTAATAAAGGAAATATCCTCAGATAATTACTAGAGAGAAGCGTTCTGAGAGATTGCTTTCTGATGTGTGACTTCATCTCACAGAGTTACGCCAGTGTTTTTTGGAGCCGTTTCTTAGGACTGTTTCCGTGGATTCCGAGAAGTGATATTTCAGATAGCTTTGAAGAATAGAAGGAGAAAAGAAATATCCTCCAAGAGAAAGTGGAACCAAGCTTTCTGAGAAACTGCTTTGTGATATGTGAATTCATTTCACAGTGTTCTATCACCCTTTCTCGGGGGAGTTTCCTAGCACTCATTTTGAGGAATCTCAGATGTGATGTCTTGGATATCGTTGAATCGCATGCTGAATAAGGAACTATCCTCAGAGAAACCTGCAGAGAAGCCTTCTCAGAAACCTCTTTGTTGTGGGTGAATTCAGCCCACAGATGTCCATCACTGTTTCCACTGAGAAACTTGCTAGCAGAGTTTTCGCAGAATCTGCAATAGGACACACGGTGGCGCTCCAAGACCACAAATAACCTGGTCTTACTAAAGAAGCTTTCTGAGAAACCGCTTTGTGATGTGTGAATTCAACTCACTAAGTTGCAGCTGTATGTCTTGGGGCCGTGGCCTAGCCCTATTTGTGTGGAACCTGAGAAGAGATATTCCCGATCCCTTTGAAAACAATGGGGCCAAAAGAAACATCTTCAAATAAAAATGAGAAAGAAGCTTTCTGAGAAACTTCTTTCTGATCTGTGAGTTCATCTCACAGAGTTACAACCTCTGCCTCAAGAAGCAGTTTGCTAACACTCTTTTCGTGGAATCTGCAAAGTGATATTTGGGAGCCTCTTTGGGCCCATGGTGATAAAGGAATTATCCTCACATAATAACTAAAGAGAAGCTTTCTGAGAAACTGCATTGCCATGTGTGAATGCAACTCACAGAGTTACACGTTTCTCTTCAGTGATCAGTTTGTTAGCACAGTTTTCTGGAAATCTGCAATTAGATACTTCATAGCGCAATGAACATTACAGTGACAAAGGAAATATCCACAGATGAAAACCTGAAAGAAGCTTTCTTAGAAACTTCTTCGTGATGTGTGAATTCATCTCACAGAGTTACACTTATGTTTCGTGGAGCAGTCCATTAACACTGTCGTTGAGGAAACTGAGAAGGGCTTCTTTGGATCGCATTGAGGCCTACGTTGAAAAAGGAAATTTCATCCGTTCAAAACGTGAAAGAAGCTTTCGGAGAACCTTCTTTCTGCTCTGTGAGTTCATCTCACAGACTTATAACTTAAACCTCAGGAAGCAGTTTGCTATCACTCTTTTCGTGGAATCTTTAATGTGATACTTGGGAGCCCTTAGGGGCCCATGGTGAAAAAGGGAATCTCCTCACATAATAACTAGAGAGAAGCTTTCTAGAGATTGCTTTCTGATGTGTGACTTCATCTCACAGAGTTCCACTCTTCCCTTCTTGGAACAGTTTGCTAGCACTGTTGTCCTGGATTCTGCAAAGTGATATTTGGGATCTCATTGAGGGCTATGGTGAAAAAGCAAATATCCTCCCATAATAACTGGAGAGAAGCTCTCTGAGAAACTGCATTGCCATGTTTGAATGCAACTCACAGGTTACACGTTTCTCTTCAGTGATCAGTTTGCTAACACAGTTTTCTAGAAATCTGCAATTAGATACTTCATAGCGCAATGAAGCTTACGGTGACAAAGGAAATATACTCAGTGGAAAACTAGAAAGAAGCTTTCTAAGAAACTTCTTGGTGATGTGTGAATTCATCTCACAGAGTTACACTTATGTTTCGTGGAGCAGTCCATTAACACTGTCTTTGAGGAAACTGAGAAGGGCTTCTTTGGATCGCATTGAGGCCTACGCTGACAAAGGAAATTTCATCCGTTCAAAACGTGAAAGAAGCTTTCTGAGAAACTTCTTTCTGATCTGTGAGTTCATCTCACAGACTTATAACTTAAACCTCAGGAAGCAGTTTGCTATCACTCTCTTCGTGGAATCTTTAAAGTGATACTGGGGAGCCCATAGGGGCCCATGGTGAAAAAGGGAATCTCCTCACATAATAACTAGAGAGAAGCTTTCTAGAGATTGCTTTCTGATGTGTGACTTCATCTCACAGAGTTCCACTCTTCCCTTCTTGGAACAGTTTGCTAGCACTGTTGTCCTGGATTCTGCAAAGTGATATTTGGGATCTCATTGAGGGCTATGGTGAAAAAGCAAACATCCTCCCATAATAACTGGAGAGAAGCTCTCTGAGAAACTGCATTGCCATGTTTGAATGCAACTCACAGGTTACACGTTTCTCTTCAGTGATCAGTTTGCTAACACAGTTTTCTAGAAATCTGCAATTAGATACTTCATAGCGCAATGAAGCTTACGGAGACAAAGGAAATATACTCAGTGGAAAACTAGAAAGAAGCTTTCTTAGAAACTTCTTGGTGATGTGTGAATTCATCTTACAGAGTTACACTTATGTTTCTTGGAGCAGTCCATTAACACTGTCGTTGAGGAAACTGAGAAGGGCTTCTTTGGATCGCATTGAGGCCTACGTTGAAAAAGGAAATTTCATCCGTTCAAAACGTGAAAGAAGCTTTCGGAGAACCTTCTTTCTGCTCTGTGAGTTCATCTCACAGACTTATAACTTAAACCTCAGTAAGCAGTTTGCTATCACTCTTTTCGTGGAATCTTTAATGTGATACTTGGGAGCCCTTAGGGGCCCATGGTGAAAAAGGGAATCTCCTCACATAATAACTAGAGAGAAGCTTTCTAGAGATTGCTTTCTGATGTGTGACTTCATCTCACAGAGTTCCACCCTTCCCTTCTTGGAACAGTTTGCTAACACTGTTGTCCTGGATTCTGCAAAGTGATATTTGGGAGCTCTTTGAGGGCTATGGTGAAAAAGCAAATATTCTCCCATAATAACTGGAGAGAAGCTCTCTGAGAAACTGCATTGCCATGTGTGAATGCAACTCACAGAGTTACACGTTTCTCTTCAGTGATCGGTTAGCTAACACCGTTTTCTAGAAATCTTCAATTAGATACCTCATAGCGCAATGAAGCTTACGGTGACAAAGGAAATATACTCAGTGGAAAACTAGAAAGAAGCTTTCTTAGAAACTTCTTGGTGATGTGTGAATTCATCTCACAGAGTTACACTTATGTTTCGTGGAGCAGTCCATTAACACTGTCGTTGAGGAAACTGAGAAGGGCTTCTTTGGATCGCATTGAGGCCTACGCTGATAAAGGAAATTTCATCCGTTCAAAACGTGAAAGAAGCTTTCTGAGAAACTTCTTTCTCATCTGTGAGTTCATCTCACAGAGTTACAACCTCTGCCTCAAGAAGCAGTTTGCTAACACTCTTCTCGTGGAATCTGCAAAGTGATATTTGGGAGCATATTGGGGCCCATGGTGATAAAGGAAATATCCTCACATAATAACTAAAGAGAAGCTTTCTGAGAAACTGCATTGCCATGTGTGAATGCAACTCACAGAGTTACACGTTTCTCTTCAGTGATCAGTTTGTTAGCACAGTTTTCTGGAAATCTGCAATTAGATACTTGATAGCGCAATGAACATTACAGTGACAAAGGAAATATCCACAGAGGAAAACCTGAAAGAAGCTTTCTTAGAAACTTCTTCGTGATGTGTGAATTCATCACACAGAATTACACCTATGTTTTGTGGAGCAGTCCATTAACACTGTCTTTGAGGAATCTGAGAAGGGCTTCTTTGGATCACATTGAGGCCTACGCTGATAAAGGAAATTTCATCCGTTCAAAACGTGAAAGAAGCTTTCTGAGAAACTTCTTTCTGATCTGTGAGTTCATCTCCCAGAGTTACATCCTCTGCCTCAAGAAGCAGTTTGCTAACACTCTTTTCGTGGAATCTGCAAAGTGATATTTGAGAGCCTATTGGGGCCCATGGTAATTAAGGAAATATCCTCAGATAATTACTAGAGAGAAGCTTTCTGAGAGATTGCTTTCTGATGTGTGACTTCATCTCACAGAGTTACGCCAGTGTTTTTTGGAGCCGTTTCTTAGGACTGTTTCCGTGGATTCCGAGAAGTGATATTTCAGATAGCTTTGAAGAATAGAAGGAGAAAAGAAATATCCTCCAAGAGAAAGTGGAACCAAGCTTTCTGAGAAACTGCTTTGTGATATGTGAATTCATTTCACAGTGTTCTATCACCCTTTCTCGGGGGAGTTTCCTAGCACTCATTTTGAGGAATCTCAGATGTGATGTCTTGGATATCGTTGAATCGCATGCTGAATATGGAACTATCCTCAGAGAAACCTGCAGAGAAGCCTTCTGAGAAACTTCTTTGTTGTGGGTGAATTCAGCCCACAGATGTCCATCACTGTTTCCACTGAGAAACTTGCTAGCAGTGTTTTCGCAGAATCTGCAATAGGACACACGGTGGCGCTCCAAGACCACAAATAACCTCGTCTTACTAAAGAAGCTTTCGGAGAAACCGCTTTGTGATGTGTGAATTCAACTCACTAAGTTGCAGCTGTATTTCATGGGGCCGTGGCCTAGCCCAATTTGTGTGGAATCTGAGAAGAGATATTCCCGATCCCTTTGAAAACAATGGGGCCAAAAGAAACATCTTCCAATAAAAATGAGAAGGAAGATTTCTGAGAAACTTCTTTCTGATCTGTGAGTTCATCTCACAGAGTTACAACCTCTGCCTCAAGAAGCAGTTTGCTAACACTCTTTTCGTGGAATCTGCAAAGTGATATTTGGGAGCCTCTTTGGGCCCATGGTGATAAAGGAATTATCCTCACATAATACCTAAAGAGAAGCTTTCTGAGAAACTGCATTGCCATGTGTGAATGCAACTCACAGAGTTACACGTTTCTCTTCAGTGATCAGTTTGTTAGCACAGTTTTCTGGAAATCTGCAATTAGATACTTCATAGCGCAATGAACATTACAGTGACAAAGGAAATATCCACAGATGAAAACCTGAAAGAAGCTTTCTTAGAAACTTCTTCGTGATGTGTGAATTCATCTCACAGAGTTACACTTATGTTTCGTGGAGCAGTCCATTAACACTGTCTTTGGGGAATCTGAGAAGGGCTTCTTTGGATCACATTGAGGCCTACGCTGAAAAAGGAAATTTCATCCGTTCAAAACGTGAAAGAAGCTTTCTGAGAAACTTCTTTCTGATCTGTGAGTTCATCTCACAGAGTTACATCCTCTGCCTCAAGAAGCAGTTTGCTAACACTCTTTTCGTGGAATCTGCAAAGTGATATTTGAGAGCCTATTGGGGCCCTTGGTAATAAAGGAAATATCCTCAGATAATTACTAGAGAGAAGCTTTCTGAGAGATTGCTTTCTGATGTGTGACTTCATCTCACAGAGTTACGCCAGTGTTTTTTGGAGCCGTTTCTTAGGACTGTTTCCGTGGATTCCGAGAAGTGATATTTCAGATAGCTTTGAACAATAGAAGGAGAAAAGAAATATCCTCCAAGAGAAAGTGGAACCAAGCTTTCTGAGAAACTGCTTTGTGATATGTGAATTCATTTCACAGTGTTCTATCACCCTTTCTCGGGGGAGTTTCCTAGCACTCATTTTGAGGAATCTCAGATGTGATGTCTTGGATATCGTTGAATCGCATGCTGAATAAGGAACTATCCTCAGAGAAACCTGCAGAGAAGCCTTCTCAGAAACCTCTTTGTTGTGGGTGAATTCAGACCACAGATGTCCATCACTGTTTCCACTGAGAAACTTGCTAGCAGAGTTTTCGCAGAATCTGCAATAGGACACACGGTGGCGCTCCAAGACCACAAATAACCTGGTCTTACTAAAGAAGCTTTCTGAGAAACCGCTTTGTGATGTGTGAATTCAACTCACTAAGTTGCAGCTGTATGTCTTGGGGCCGTGGCCTAGCCCTATTTGTGTGGAATCTGAGAAGAGATATTCCCGATCCCTTTGAAAACAATGGGGCCAAAAGAAACATCTTCCAATAAAAATGAGAAAGAAGCTTTCTGAGAAACTTCTTTCTGATCTGTGAGTTCATCTCACAGAGTTACAACCTCTGCCTCAAGAAGCAGTTTGCTAACACTCTTTTCGTGGAATCTGCAAAGTGATATTTGGGAGCCTCTTTGGGCCCATGGTGATAAAGGAATTATCCTCACATAATAACTAAAGAGAAGCTTTCTGAGAAACTGCATTGCCATGTGTGAATGCAACTCACAGAGTTACACGTTTCTCTTCAGTGATCAGTTTGTTAGCACAGTTTTCTGGAAATCTGCAATTAGATACTTCATAGCGCAATGAACATTACAGTGACAAAGGAAATATCCACAGATGAAAACCTGAAAGAAGCTTTCTTAGAAACTTCTTCGTGATGTGTGAATTCATCTCACAGAGTTACACCTATGTTTCGTGGAGCAGTCCATTAACACTGTCTTTGGGGAATCTGAGAAGGGCTTCTTTGGATCACATTGAGGCCTACGCTGATAAAGGAAATTTCATCCGTTCAAAACGTGAAAGAAGCTTTCTGAGAAACTTCTTTCTGATCTGTGAGTTCATCTCACAGAGTTACATCCTCTGCCTCCAGAAGCAGTTTGCTAACACTCTTTTCGTGGAATCTGCAAAGTGATATTTGAGAGCCTATTGGGGCCCATGGTAATAAAGGAAATATCCTCAGATAATTACTAGAGAGAAGGTTTCTGAGAGATTGCTTTCTGATGTGTGACTTCATCTCACAGAGTTACGCCAGTGTTTTTTGGAGCCGTTTCTTAGGACTGTTTCCGTGGATTCCGAGAAGTGATATTTCAGATAGCTTTGAAGAATAGAAGGAGAAAAGAAATATCCTCCAAGAGAAAGTGGAACCAAGCTTTCTGAGAAACTGCTTTGTGATATGTGAATTCTTTTCACAGTGTTCTATCACCCTTTCTCGGGGGAGTTTCCTAGCACTCATTTTGAGGAATCTCAGATGTGATGTCTTGGATATCGTTGAATCGCATGCTGAATAAGGAACTATCCTCAGAGAAACCTGCAGAGAAGCCTTCTCAGAAACCTCTTTGTTGTGGGTGAATTCAGCCCACAGATGTCCATCACTGTTTCCACTGAGAAACTTGCTAGCAGAGTTTTCGCAGAATCTGCAATAGGACACACGGTGGCGCTCCAAGACCACAAATAACCTGGTCTTACTAAAGAAGCTTTCTGAGAAACCGCTTTGTGATGTGTGAATTCAACTCACTAAGTTGCAGCTGTATGTCTTGGGGCCGTGGCCTAGCCCTATTTGTGTGGAATCTGAGAAGAGATATTCCCGATCCCTTTGAAAACAATGGGGCCAAAAGAAACATCTTCCAATAAAAATGAGAAAGAAGCTTTCTGAGAAACTTCTTTCTGATCTGTGAGTTCATCTCACAGAGTTACAACCTCTGCCTCAAGAAGCAGTTTGCTAACACTCTTTTCGTGGAATCTGCAAAGTGATATTTGGGAGCCTCTTTGGGCCCATGGTGATAAAGGAATTATCCTCACATAATAACTAAAGAGAAGCTTTCTGAGAAACTGCATTGATATGTGTGAATGCAACTCACAGAGTTACACGTTTCTCTTCAGTGATCAGTTTGTTAGCACAGTTTTCTGGAAATCTGCAATTAGATACTTCATAGCGCAATGAACATTACAGTGACAAAGGAAATATCCACAGATGAAAACCTGAAAGAAGCTTTCTTAGAAACTTCTTCGTGATGTGTGAATTCATCTCACAGAGTTACACTTATGTTTCGTGGAGCAGTCCATTAACACTGTCTTTGGGGAATCTGAGAAGGGCTTCTTTGGATCACATTGAGGCCTACGCTGAAAAAGGAAATTTCATCCGTTCAAAACGTGAAAGAAGCTTTCTGAGAAACTTCTTTCTGATCTGTGAGTTCATCTCACAGAGTTACAACCTCTGCCTCCAGAAGCAGTTTGCTAACACTCTTTTCGTGGAATCTGCAAAGTGATATTTGGGAGCCTATTCTGGCCCATGGTGATAAAGGAAATATCCTCACATAATAACTAGAGAGAAGCTTTCTAGAGATTGCTTTCTGATGTGTGACTTCATCTCACAGAGTTCCACCCTTCCCTTCTTGGAACAGTTTGCTAACACTGTTGTCCTGGATTCTGCAAAGTGATATTTGGGAGCTCATTGAGGGCTATGGTGAAAAAGCAAATATCCTCCCATAATAACTGGAGAGAAGCTCTCTGAGAAACTGCATTGCCATGTGTGAATGCAACTCACAGAGTTACACGTTTCTCTTCCGTGATCAGTTTGCTAACACAGTTTTCTAGAAATCTGCAATTAGATACTTCATAGCGCAATGAAGCTTACGGTGACAAAGGAAATATACTCAGTGAAAAACTAGAAAGAAGCTTTCTAAGAAAATTCTTGGTGATGTGTGAATTCATCTCACAGAGTTACACTTATGTTTCGTGGAGCAGTCCATTAACACTGTCTTTGAGGAAACTGAGAAGGGCTTCTTTGGATCGCATTGAGGCCTACGCTGACAAAGGAAATTTCATCCGTTCAAAACGTGAAAGAAGCTTTCTGAGAAACTTCTTTCTGATCTGTGAGTTCATCTCACAGACTTATAACTTAAACCTCAGGAAGCAGTTTGCTATCACTCTCTTCGTGGAATCTTTAAAGTGATACTGGGGAGCCCATAGGGGCCCATGGTGAAAAAGGGAATCTCCTCACATAATAACTAGAGAGAAGCTTTCTAGAGATTGCTTTCTGATGTGTGACTTCATCTCACAGAGTTCCACCCTTCCCTTCTTGGAACAGTTTGCTAGCACTGTTGTCCTGGATTCTGCAAAGTGATATTTGGGAGCTCATTGAGGGCTATGGTGAAAAAGCAAACATCCTCCCATAATAACTGGAGAGAAGCTCTCTGAGAAACTGCATTGCCATGTTTGAATGCAACTCACAGGTTACACGTTTCTCTTCAGTGATCAGTTTGCTAACACAGTTTTCTAGAAATCTGCAATTAGATACTTCATAGCGCAATGAAGCTTACGGTGACAAAGGAAATATACTCAGTGGAAAACTAGAAAGAAGCTTTCTTAGAAACTTCTTGGTGATGTGTGAATTCATCTCACAGAGTTACACTTATGTTTCGTGGAGCAGTCCATTAACACTGTCGTTGAAGAAACTGAGAAGGGCTTCTTTGGATCGCATTGAGGCCTACGCTGAAAAAGGAAATTTCATCCGTTCAAAACGTGAAAGAAGCTTTCTGAGAAACTTCTTTCTCATCTGTGAGTTCATCTCACAGAGTTACAACCTCTGCCTCAAGAAGCAGTTTGCTAACACTCTTCTCGTGGAATCTGCAAAGTGATATTTGGGAGCATATTGGGACCCATGGTGATAAAGGAAATATCCTCACATAATAACTAAAGAGAAGCTTTCTGAGAAACTGCATTGCCATGTGTGAATTCAACTCACAGAGTTACACGTTTCTCTTCAGTGATCAGTTTGTTAGCACAGTTTTCTGGAAATCTGCAATAAGATACTTGATAGCGCAATGAACATTACAGTGACAAAGGAAATATCCACAGATGAAAACCTGAAAGAAGCTTTCTTAGAAACTTCTTCGTGATGAGTGAATTCATCTCACAGAGTTACACCTATGTTTCGTGGAGCAGTCCATTAACACTGTCTTTGAGGAATCTGAGAAGGGCTTCTTTGGATCACATTGAGGCCTACGCTGATAAAGGAAATTTCATCCGTTCAAAACGTGAAAGAAGCTTTCTGAGAAACTTCTTTCTGATCTGTGAGTTCATCTCCCAGAGTTACATCCTCTGCCTCAAGAAGCAGTTTGCTAACACTCTTTTCGTGGAATCTGCAAAGTGATATTTGAGAGCCTATTGGGGCCCATGGTAATAAAGGAAATATCCTCAGATAATTACTAGAGAGAAGCTTTCTGAGAGATTGCTTTCTGATGTGTGACTTCATCTCACAGAGTTACGCCAGTGTTTTTTGGAGCCGTTTCTTAGGACTGTTTCCGTGGATTCCGAGAAGTGATATTTCAGATAGCTTTGAAGAATAGAAGGAGAAAAGAAATATCCTCCAAGAGAAAGTGGAACCAAGCTTTCTGAGAAACTGCTTTGTGATATGTGAATTCATTTCACAGTGTTCTATCACCCTTTCTCGGGGGAGTTTCCTAGCACTCATTTTGAGGAATCTCAGATGTGATGTCTTGGATATCGTTGAATCGCATGCTGAATAAGGAACTATCCTCAGAGAAACCTGCAGAGAAGCCTTCTGAGAAACCTCTTTGTTGTGGGTGAATTCAGCCCACAGATGTCCATCACTGTTTCCACTGAGAAACTTGCTAGCAGAGTTTTCGCAGAATCTGCAATAGGACACACGGTGGCGCTCCAAGACCACAAATAACCTGGTCTTACTAAAGAAGCTTTCTAGAAACCGCTTTGTGATGTGTGAATTCAACTCACTAATTTGCAGCTGTATTTCATGGGGCCGTGGCCTAGCCCTATTTGTGTGGAATCTGAGAAGAGATATTCCCGATCCCTTTGAAAACAATGGGGCCAAAAGAAACATCTTCCAATAAAAATGAGAAAGAAGCTTTCTGAGAAACTTCTTTCTGATCTGTGAGTTCATCTCACAGAGTTACAACCTCTGCCTCAAGAAGCAGTTTGCTAACACTCTTTTCGTGGAATCTGCAAAGTGATATTTGGGAGCCTCTTTGGGCCCATGGTGATAAAGAAATTATCCTCACATAATAACTAAAGAGAAGCTATCTGAGAAACTGCATTGCCATGTGTGAATGCAACTCACAGAGTTACACGTTTCTCTTCAGTGATCAGTTTGTTAGCACAGTTTTCTGGAAATCTGCAATTAGATACTTCATAGCGCAATGAACATTACAGTGACAAAGGAAATATCCACAGATGAAAACCTGAAAGAAGCTTTCTTAGAAACTTCTTCGTGATGTGTGAATTCATCTCACAGAGTTACACTTATGTTTCGTGGAGCAGTCCATTAACACTGTCTTTGGGGAATCTGAGAAGGGCTTCTTTGGATCACATTGAGGCCTACGCTGAAAAAGGAAATTTCATCCGTTCAAAACGTGAAAGAAGCTTTCTGAGAAACTTCTTTCTGATCTGTGAGTTCATCTCACAGAGTTACAACCTCTGCCTCCAGAAGCAGTTTGCTAACACTCTTTTCGTGGAATCTGCAAAGTGATATTTGGGAGCCTATTCTGGCCCATGGTGATAAAGGAAATATCCTCACATAATAACTAGAGAGAAGCTTTCTAGAGATTGCTTTCTGATGTGTGACTTCATCTCACAGAGTTCCACCCTTCCCTTCTTGGAACAGTTTGCTAACACTGTTGTCCTGGATTCTGCAAAGTGATATTTGGGAGCTCATTGAGGGCTATGGTGAAAAAGCAAATATCCTCCCATAATAACTGGAGAGAAGCTCTCTGAGAAACTGCATTGCCATGTGTGAATGCAACTCACAGAGTTACACGTTTCTCTTCCGTGATCAGTTTGCTAACACAGTTTTCTAGAAATCTGCAATTAGATACTTCATAGCGCAATGAAGCTTACGGTGACAAAGGAAATACACTCAGTGGAAAACTAGAAAGAAGCTTTCTAAGAAACTTCTTGGTGATGTGTGAATTCATCTCACAGAGTTACACTTATGTTTCGTGGAGCAGTCCATTAACACTGTCTTTGAGGAAACTGAGAAGGGCTTCTTTGGATCGCATTGAGGCCTACGCTGACAAAGGAAATTTCATCCGTTCAAAACGTGAAAGAAGCTTTCTGAGAAACTTCTTTCTGATCTGTGAGTTCATCTCACAGACTTATAACTTAAACCTCAGGAAGCAGTTTGCTATCACTCTCTTCGTGGAATCTTTAAAGTGATACTGGGGAGCCCATAGGGGCCCATGGTGAAAAAGGGAATCTCCTCACATAATAACTAGAGAGAAGCTTTCTAGAGATTGCTTTCTGATGTGTGACTTCATCTCACAGAGTTCCACCCTTCCCTTCTTGGAACAGTTTGCTAGCACTGTTGTCCTGGATTCTGCAAAGTGATATTTGGGAGCTCATTGAGGGCTATGGTGAAAAAGCAAATATCCTCCCATAATAACTGGAGAGAAGCTCACTGAGAAACTGCATTGCCATGTTTGAATGCAACTCACAGGTTACACGTTTCTCTTCAGTGATCAGTTTGCTAACACAGTTTTCTAGAAATCTGCAATTAGATACTTCATAGCGCAATGAAGCTTACGGTGACAAAGGAAATATACTCAGTGGAAAACTAGAAAGAAGCTTTCTTAGAAACTTCTTGGTGATGTGTGAATTCATCTCACAGAGTTACACTTATGTTTCGTGGAGCAGTCCATTAACACTGTCTTTGAGGAAACTGAGAAGGGCTTCTTTGGATCGCATTGAGGCCTACGCTGACAAAGGAAATTTCATCCGTTCAAAACGTGAAAGAAGCTTTCTGAGAAACTTCTTTCTGATCTGTGAGTTCATCTCACAGACTTATAACTTAAACCTCAGGAAGCAGTTTGCTATCACTCTTTTTGTGGAATCTTTAAAGTGATACTTGGAAGCCCATAGGGGCCCATGGTGAAAAAGGGCATCTCCTCACATAATAACTAGAGAGAAGCTTTCTAGAGATTGCTTTCTGATGTGTGACTTCATCTCACAGAGTTCCACCCTTCCTTTCTGGAAGAGTTTGCTAACACTGTTGTCCTGGATTCTGCAAACTGATATTTGGGAGCTCATTGAGGGCTATGGTGAAAAAGCAAATATCCTCCCATAATAACTGGAGAGAAGCTCTCTGAGAAACTGCATTGCCATGTGTGAATGCAACTCACAGAGTTACACGTTTCTCTTCCGTGATCAGTTTGCTAACACAGTTTTCTAGAAATCTGCAATTAGATACTTCATAGCGCAATGAAGCTTACGGTGACAAAGGAAATATACTCAGTGGAAAACTAGAAAGAAGCTTTCTTAGAAACTTCTTGGTGATGTGTGAATTCATCTCACAGAGTTACACTTATGTTTCGTGGAGCAGTCCATTAACACTGTCTTTGATGGAACTGAGAAGGGCTTCTTTGGATTGCATTGAGGCCTACGCTGACAAAGGAAATTTCATCCGTTCAAAACGTGAAAGAAGCTTTCTGAGAAACTTCTTTCTGATCTGTGAGTTCATCTCACAGACTTATAACTTAAACCTAAGGAAGCAGTTTGCTATCACTCTTTTTGTGGAATCTTTAAAGTGATACTTGGGAGCCCATCGGGGCCCATGGTGAAAAAGGGCATCTCCTCACATAATAACTAGAGAGAAGCTTTCTAGAGATTGCTTTCTGATGTGTGACTTCATCTCACAGAGTTCCACCCTTCCTTTCTTGGAAGAGTTTGCTAACACTGTTATCCTGGATTCTGCAAACTGATATTTGGGAGCTCATTGAGGGCTATGGTGAAAAAGCAAATATCCTCCCATAATAACTAGAGAGAAGCTCTCTGAGAAACTGCATTGCCATGTGTGAATGCAACTCACAGAGTTACACGTTTCTCTTCCGTGATCAGTTTGCTAACACAGTTTTCTAGAAATCTGCAATTAGATACTTCATAGCCCAATGAAGCTTACGGTGACAAAGGAAATATACTCAGTGGAAAACTAGAAAGAAGCTTTCTTAGAAACTTCTTGGTGATGTGTGAATTCATCTCACAGAGTTACACTTATGTTTCGTGGAGCAGTCCATTAACACTGTCTTTGAGGAAACTGAGAAGGGCTTCTTTGGATCGCATTGAGGCCTACGCTGACAAAGGAAATTTCATCCGTTCAAAACGTGAAAGAAGCTTTCTGAGAAACTTCTTTCTGATCTGTGAGTTCATCTCACAGACTTATAACTTAAAACTCAGGAAGCAGTTTGCTATCACTCTTTTCGTGGAATCTTTAAAGTGATACTTGGGAGCCCATAGGGGCCCATGGTGAAAAAGGGCATCTCCTCACATAATAACTAGAGAGAAGCTTTCTAGAGATTGCTTTCTGATGTGTGACTTCATCTCACAGAGTTCCACCCTTCCCTTCTTGGAACAGTTTGCTAACACTGTTGTCCTGGATTCTGCGAAGTGATATTTGGGAGCTCATTGAGGGCTATGGTGAAAAAGCAAATATCCTCCCATAATAACTGGAGAGAAGCTCTCTGAGAAACTGCATTGCCATGTGTGAATGCAACTCACAGAGTTACACGTTTCTCTTCCGTGATCAGTTTGCTAACACAGTTTTCTAGAAATCTGCAATTAGATACTTCATAGCGCAATGAAGCTTACGGTGACAAAGGAAATATACTCAGTGGAAAACTAGAAAGAAGCTTTCTTAGAAACTTCTTGGTGATGTGTGAATTCATCTCACAGAGTTACACTTATGTTTCGTGGAGCAGTCCATTAACACTGTCTTTGAGGAAACTGAGAAGGGCTTCTTTGGATCGCATTGAGGCCTACGCTGACAAAGGAAATTTCATCCGTTCAAAACGTGAAAGAAGCTTTCTGAGAAACTTCTTTCTGATCTGTGAGTTCATCTCACAGACTTATAACTTAAACCTCAGGAAGCAGTTTGCTATCACTCTTTTCGTGGAATCTTTAAAGTGATACTTGGGAGCCCATAGGGGCCCATGGTGAAAAAGGGAATCTCCTCACATAATAACTAGAGAGAAGCTTTCTAGAGATTGCTTTCTGATGTGTGACTTCATCTCACAGAGTTCCACCCTTCCCTTCTTGGAACAGTTTGCTAACACTGTTGTCCTGGATTCTGCGAAGTGATATTTGGGAGCTCATTGAGGGCTATGGTGAAAAAGCAAATATCCTCCCATAATAACTGAGAGAAGCTCTCTGAGAAACTGCATTGCCATGTGTGAATGCAACTCACAGAGTTACACGTTTCTCTTCCGTGATCAGTTTGCTAACACAGTTTTCTAGAAATCTGCAATTAGATACTTCATAGCGCAATGAAGCTTACGGTGACAAAGGAAATATACTCAGTGGAAAACTAGAAAGAAGCTTTCTTAGAAACTTCTTGGTGATGTGTGAATTCATCTCACAGAGTTACACTTATGTTTCGTGGAGCAGTCCATTAACACTGTCTTTGAGGAAACTGAGAAGGGCTTCTTTGGATCGCATTGAGGCCTACGCTGACAAAGGAAATTTCATCCGTTCAAAACGTGAAAGAAGCTTTCTGAGAAACTTCTTTCTGATCTGTGAGTTCATCTCACAGACTTATAACTTAAACCTCAGGAAGCAGTTTGCTATCACTCTTTTCGTGGAATCTTTAAAGTGATACTTGGGAGCCCATAGGGGCCCATGGTGAAAAAGGGCATCTCCTCACATAATAACTAGAGAGAAGCTTTCTAGAGATTGCTTTCTGATGTGTGACTTCATCTCACAGAGTTCCACCCTTCCCTTCTTGGAACAGTTTGCTAACACTGTTGTCCTGGATTCTGCGAAGTGATATTTGGGAGCTCATTGAGGGCTATGGTGAAAAAGCAAATATCCTCCCATAATAACTGGAGAGAAGCTCTCTGAGAAACTGCATTGCCATGTGTGAATGCAACTCACAGAGTTACACGTTTCTCTTCCGTGATCAGTTTGCTAACACAGTTTTCTAGAAATCTGCAATTAGATACTTCATAGCGCAATGAAGCTTACGGTGACAAAGGAAATATACTCAGTGGAAAACTAGAAAGAAGCTTTCTTAGAAACTTCTTGGTGATGTGTGAATTCATCTCACAGAGTTACACTTATGTTTCGTGGAGCAGTCCATTAACACTGTCTTTGAGGAAACTGAGAAGGGCTTCTTTGGATCGCATTGAGGCCTACGCTGACAAAGGAAATTTCATCCGTTCAAAACGTGAAAGAAGCTTTCTGAGAAACTTCTTTCTGATCTGTGAGTTCATCTCACAGACTTATAACTTAAACCTCAGGAAGCAGTTTGCTATCACTCTCTTCGTGGAATCTTTAAAGTGATACTTGGGAGCCCATAGGGGCCCATGGTGAAAAAGGGAATCTCCTCACATAATAACTAGAGAGAAGCTTTCTAGAGATTGCTTTCTGATGTGTGACTTCATCTCACAGAGTTCCACCCTTCCCTTCTTGGAACAGTTTGCTAACACTGTTGTCCTGGATTCTGCAAAGTGATATTTGGGAGCTCATTGAGGGCTATGGTGAAAAAGCAAATATCCTCCCATAATAACTGGAGAGAAGCTCTCTGAGAAACTGCATTGCCATGTGTGAATGCAACTCACAGGTTACACGTTTCTCTTCAGTGATCAGTTTGCTAACACAGTTTTCTAGAAATCTGCAATTAGATACTTCATAGCGCAATGAAGCTTACGGTGACAAAGGAAATATACTCAGTGGAAAACTAGAAAGAAGCTTTCTTAGAAACTTCTTGGTGATGTGTGAATTCATCTTACAGAGTTACACTTATGTTTCTTGGAGCAGTCCATTAACACTGTCGTTGAGGAAACTGAGAAGGGCTTCTTTGGATCGCATTGAGGCCTACGTTGAAAAAGGAAATTTCATCCGTTCAAAACGTGAAAGAAGCTTTCGGAGAAACTTCTTTCTGCTCTGTGAGTTCATCTCACAGACTTATAACTTAAACCTCAATAAGCAGTTTGCTATCACTCTTTTCGTGGAATCTTTAATGTGATACTTGGGAGCCCTTAGGGGCCCATGGTGAAAAAGGGAATCTCCTCACATAATAACTAGAGAGAAGCTTTCTAGAGATTGCTTTCTGATGTGTGACTTCATCTCACAGAGTTCCACCCTTCCCTTCTTGGAACAGTTTGCTAACACTGTTGTCCTGGATTCTGCAAAGTGATATTTGGGAGCTCTTTGAGGGCTATGGTGAAAAAGCAAATATTCTCCCATAATAACTGGAGAGAAGCTCTCTGAGAAACTGCATTGCCATGTGTGAATGCAACTCACAGAGTTACACGTTTCTCTTCAGTGATCGGTTAGCTAACACCGTTTTCTAGAAATCTGCAATTAGATACCTCATAGCGCAATGAAGCTTACGGTGACAAAGGAAATATACTCAGTGGAAAACTAGAAAGAAGCTTTCTTAGAAACTTCTTAGTGATGTGTGAATTCATCTCACAGAGTTACACTTATGTTTCGTGGAGCAGTCCATTAACACTGTCGTTGAGGAAACTGAGAAGGGCTTCTTTGGATCGCATTGAGGCCTACGCTGATAAAGGAAATTTCATCCGTTCAAAACGTGAAAGAAGCTTTCTGAGAAACTTCTTTCTCATCTGTGAGTTCATCTCACAGAGTTACAACCTCTGCCTCAAGAAGCAGTTTGCTAACACTCTTCTCGTGGAATCTGCAAAGTGATATTTGGGAGCATATTGGGACCCATGGTGATAAAGGAAATATCCTCACATAATAACTAAAGAGAAGCTTTCTGAGAAACAGCATTGCCATGTGTGAATGCAACTCACAGAGTTACACGTTTCTCTTCAGTGATCAGTTTGTTAGCACAGTTTTCTGGAAATCTGCAATTAGATACTTGATAGCGCAATGAACATTACAGTGACAAAGGAAATATCCACAGATGAAAACCTGAAAGAAGCTTTCTTAGAAACTTCTTCGTGATGTGTGAATTCATCTCACAGAGTTACACCTATGTTTCGTGGAGCAGTCCATTAACACTGTCTTTGAGGAATCTGAGAAGGGCTTCTTTGGATCACATTGAGGCCTACGCTGATAAAGGAAATTTCATCCGTTCAAAACGTGAAAGAAGCTTTCTGAGAAACTTCTTTCTGATCTGTGAGTTCATCTCACAGAGTTACATCCTCTGCCTCAAGAAGCAGTTTGCTAACACTCTTTTCGTGGAATCTGCAAAGTGATATTTGAGAGCCTATTGGGGCCCATGGTAATAAAGGAAATATCCTCAGATAATTACTAGAGAGAAGCTTTCTGAGAGATTGCTTTCTGATGTGTGACTTCATCTCACAGAGTTACGCCAGTGTTTTTTGGAGCCGTTTCTTAGGACTGTTTCCGTGGATTCCGAGAAGTGATATTTCAGATAGCTTTGAAGAATAGAAGGAGAAAAGAAATATCCTCCAAGAGAAAGTGGAACCAAGCTTTCTGAGAAACTGCTTTGTGATATGTGAATTCATTTCACAGTGTTCTATCACCCTTTCTCGGGGGAGTTTCCTAGCACTCATTTTGAGGAATCTCAGATGTGATGTCTTGGATATCGTTGAATCGCATGCTGAATAAGGAACTATCCTCAGAGAAACCTGCAGAGAAGCCTTCTGAGAAACCTCTTTGTTGTGGGTGAATTCAGCCCACAGATGTCCATCACTGTTTCCACTGAGAAACTTGCTAGCAGAGTTTTCGCAGAATCTGCAATAGGACACACGGTGGCGCTCCAAGACCACAAATAACCTCGGTCTTACTAAAGAAGCTTTCTGAGAAACCGCTTTGTGATGTGTGAATTCAACTCACTAAGTTGCAGCTGTATTTCATGGGGCCGTGGCCTAGCCCTATTTGTGTGGAATCTGAGAAGAGATATTCCCGATCCCTTTGAAAACAATGGGGCCAAAAGAAACATCTTCCAATAAAAATGAGAAAGAAGCTTTCTGAGAAACTTCTTTCTGATCTGTGAGTTCATCTCACAGAGTTACAACCTCTGCCTCAAGAAGCAGTTTGCTAACACTCTTTTCGTGGAATCTGCAAAGTGATATTTGGGAGCCTCTTTGGGCCCATGGTGATAAAGGAATTATCCTCACATAATAACTAAAGAGAAGCTATCTGAGAAACTGCATTGCCATGTGTGAATGCAACTCACAGAGTTACACGTTTCTCTTCAGTGATCAGTTTGTTAGCACAGTTTTCTGGAAATCTGCAATTAGATACTTCATAGCGCAATGAACATTACAGTGACAAAGGAAATATCCACAGATGAAAACCTGAAAGAAGCTTTCTTAGAAACTTCTTCGTGATGTGTGAATTCATCTCACAGAGTTACACTTATGTTTCGTGGAGCAGTCCATTAACACTGTCTTTGGGGAATCTGAGAAGGGCTTCTTTGGATCACATTGAGGCCTACGCTGAAAAAGGAAATTTCATCCGTTCAAAACGTGAAAGAAGCTTTCTGAGAAACTCCTTTCTGATCTGTGAGTTCATCTCACAGAGTTACAATCTCTGCCTCCAGAAGCAGTTTGCTAACACTCTTTTCGTGGAATCTGCAAAGTGATATTTGGGAGCCTATTCTGGCCCATGGTGATAAAGGAAATATCCTCACATAATAACTAGAGAGAAGCTTTCTAGAGATTGCTTTCTGATGTGTGACTTCATCTCACAGAGTTCCACCCTTCCCTTCTTGGAACAGTTTGCTAACACTGTTGTCCTGGATTCTGCAAAGTGATATTTGGGAGCTCATTGAGGGCTATGGTGAAAAAGCAAATATCCTCCCATAATAACTGGAGAGAAGCTCTCTGAGAAACTGCATTGCCATGTGTGAATGCAACTCACAGAGTTACACGTTTCTCTTCCGTGATCAGTTTGCTAACACAGTTTTCTAGAAATCTGCAATTAGATACTTCATAGCGCAATGAAGCTTACGGTGACAAAGGAAATATACTCAGTGGAAAACTAGAAAGAAGCTTTCTAAGAAACTTCTTGGAGATGTGTGAATTCATCTCACAGAGTTACACTTATGTTTCGTGGAGCAGTCCATTAACACTGTCTTTGAGGAAACTGAGAAGGGCTTCTTTGGATCGCATTGAGGCCTACGCTGACAAAGGAAATTTCATCCGTTCAAAACGTTAAAGAAGCTTTCTGAGAAACTTCTTTCTGATCTGTGAGTTCATCTCACAGACTTATAACTTAAACCTCAGGAAGCAGGTTGCTATCACTCTCTTCGTGGAATCTTTAAAGTGATACTGGGGAGCCCATAGGGGCCCATGGTGAAAAAGGGAATCTCCTCACAGAATAACTAGAGAGAAGCTTTCTAGAGATTGCTTTCTGATGTGTGACTTCATCTCACAGAGTTCCACCCTTCCCTTCTTGGAACAGTTTGCTAACACTGTTGTCCTGGATTCTGCAAAGTGATATTTGGGAGCTCTTTGAGGGCTATGGTGAAAAAGCAAATATTCTCCCATAATAACTGGAGAGAAGCTCTCTGAGAAACTGCATTGCCATGTGTGAATGCAACTCACAGAGTTACACGTTTCTCTTCAATGATTGTTAGCTAACACAGTTTTCTAGAAATCTGCAATTAGATACTCATAGCGCAATGAAGCTTACGGTGACAAAGGAAATACTCAGTGGAAAACTAGAAAGAAGCTTTCTTAGAAACTTCTTGTGATGTGTGAATTCATCTCACAGAGTTACACTTATGTTTCGTGGAGCAGTCCATTAACACTGTCGTTGAGGAAACTGAGAAGGGCTTCTTTGGATCGCATTGAGGCCTACGCTGATAAAGGAAATTTCATCCGTTCAAAACGTGAAAGAAGCTTTCTGAGAAACTTCTTTCTCATCTGTGAGTTCATCTCACAGAGTTACAACCTCTGCCTCAAGAAGCAGTTTGCTAACACTCTTCTCGTGGAATCTGCAAAGTGATATTTGGGAGCATATTGGGGCCCATGGTGATAAAGGAAATATCCTCACATCATAACTAAAGAGAAGCTTTCTGAGAAACTGCATTGCCATGTGTGAATGCAACTCACAGAGTTACACGTTTCTCTTCAGTGATCAGTTTGTTAGCACAGTTTTCTGGAAATCTGCAATTAGATACTTGATAGCGCAATGAACATTACAGTGACAAAGGAAATATACACAGATGAAAACCTGAAAGAAGGTTTCTTAGAAACTTCTTCGTCATGTGTGAATTCATCTCACAGAATTACACCTATGTTTTGTGGAGCAGTCCATTAACACTGTCTTTGAGGAATCTGAGAAGGGCTTCTTTGGATCACATTGAGGCCTACGCTGATAAAGGAAATTTCATCCGTTCAAAACGTGAAAGAAGCTTTCTGAGAAACTTCTTTCTGATCTGTGAGTTCATCTCCCAGAGTTACAACCTCTGCCTCAAGAAGCAGTTTGCTAACACTCTTTTCGTGGAATCTGCAAAGTGATATTTGAGAGCCTATTGGGGCCCATGGTAATAAAGGAAATATCCTCAGATAATTACTAGAGAGAAGCTTTCTGAGAGATTGCTTTCTGATGTGTGACTTCATCTCACAGAGTTACGCCAGTGTTTTTTGGAGCCGTTTCTTAGGACTGTTTCCGTGGATTCCGAGAAGTGATATTTCAGATAGCTTTGAAGAATAGAAGGAGAAAAGAAATATCCTCCAAGAGAAAGTGGAACCAAGCTTTCTGAGAAACTGCTTTGTGATATGTGAATTCATTTCACAGTGTTCTATCACCCTTTCTCGGGGGAGTTTCCTAGCACTCATTTTGAGGAATCTCAGATATGATGTCTTGGATATCGTTGAATCGCATGCTGAATAAGGAACTATCCTCAGAGAAACCTGCAGAGAAGCCTTCTGAGAAACTTCTTTGTTGTGGGTGAATTCAGCCCACAGATGTCCATCACTGTTTCCACTGAGAAACTTGCTAGCAGAGTTTTCGCAGAATCTGCAATAGGACACACGGTGGCGCTGCAAGACCACAAATAACCTCGTCTTACTAAAGAAGCTTTCTGAGAAACCGCTTTGTGATGTGTGAATTCAACTCACTAAGTTGCAGCTGTATTTCATGGGGCCGTGGCCTAGCCCTATTTGTGTGGACTGAGAAGAGATATTCCCGATCCCTTTGAAAACAATGGGGCCAAAAGAAACATCTTCCAATAAAAATGAGAAAGAAGCTTTCTGAGAAACTTCTTTCTGATCTGTGAGTTCATCTCACAGAGTTACAACCTCTGCCTCAAGAAGCAGTTTGCTAACACTCTTTTCGTGGAATCTGCAAAGTGATATTTGGGAGCCTCTTTGGGCCCATGGTGATAAAGGAATTATCCTCACATAATAACTAAAGAGAAGCTTTCTGAGAAACTGCATTGCCATGTGTGAATGCAACTCACAGAGTTACACGTTTCTGTTCAGTGATCAGTTTGTTAGCACAGTTTTCTGGAAATCTGCAATTAGATACTTGATAGCGCAATGAACATTACAGTGACAAAGGAAATATCCACAGATGAAAACCTGAAAGAAGCTTTCTTAGAAACTTCTTCGTGATGTGTGAATTCATCTCACAGAGTTACACTTATGTTTCGTGGAGCAGTCCATTAACACTGTCTTTGGGGAATCTGAGAAGGGCTTCTTTGGATCACATTGAGGCCTACGCTGATAAAGGAAATTTCATCCGTTCAAAACGTGAAAGAAGCTTTCTGAGAAACTTCTTTCTGATCTGTGAGTTCATCTCACAGAGTTACAACCTCTGCCTCCAGAGCAGTTTGCTAACACTCTTTTCGTGGAATCTGCAAAGTGATATTTGGGAGCCTATTCTGGCCCATGATGATAAAGGAAATATCCTCACATAATAACTAGAAAGAAGCTTTCTAGAGATTGCTTTCTGATGTGTGACTTCATCTCACAGAATTCCACCCTTCCCTTCTTGGAACAGTTTGCTAACACTGTTGTCCTGGATTCTGCAAAGTGATATTTGGGAGCTCATTGAGGGCTATGGTGAAAAAGCAAATATCCTCCCATAATAATTGGAGAGAAGCTCTCTGTGAAACTGCATTGCCATGTGTGAATGCAACTCACAGAGTTACACGTTTCTCTTCAGTGATCAGTTTGCTAACACAGTTTTCTAGAAATCTGCAATTAGATACTTCATAGCGCAATGAAGCTTCCGGTGACAAAGGAAATATACTCAGTGGAAAACTAGAAAGAAGCTTTCGTAGAAACTTCTTGGTGATGTGTGAATTCATCTCACAGAGTTACACTTATGTTTCGTGGAGCAGTCCATTAACACTGTCTTTGAGGAAACTGAGAAGGGCTTCTTTGGATCGCATTGAGGCCTACACTGACAAAGGAAATTTCATCCGTTCAAAACGTGAAAGAAGCTTTCTGAGAAACTTCTTTCTGATCTGTGAGTTCATCTCACAGACTTATAACTTAAACCTCAGGAAGCAGTTTGCTATCACTCTTTTCGTGGAATCTTTAAGGTGATACTTGGGAGCCCATAGGGGCCCATGGTGAAAAAGGGAATCTCCTCACATAATAACTAGAGAGAAGCTTTCTAGAGATTGCTTTCTGATGTGTGACTTCATCTCACAGAGTTCCACACTTCCCTTCTTGGAACAGTTTGCTAACACTGTTGTCCTGGATTCTGCAAAGTGATATTTGGGAGCTCATTGAGGGCTATGGTGAAAAAGCAAATATCCTCCCATAATAACTGGAGAGAAGCTCTCTGAGAAACTGCATTGCCATGTGTGAATTCAACTCACAGAGTTACACGTTTCTCTTCAGTGATCAGATTGCTAACACAGTTTTCTAGAAATCTGCAATTAGATACTTCATAGCGCAATGAAGCTTCCGGTGACAAAGGAAATATACTCAGTGGAAAACTAGAAAGAAGCTTTCGTAGAAACTTCTTGGTGATGTGTGAATTCATCTCACAGAGTTACACTTATGTTTCGTGGAGCAGTCCATTAACACTGTCTTTGAGGAAACTGAGAAGGGCTTCTTTGGATCGCATTGAGGCCTACACTGACAAAGGAAATTTCATCCGTTCAAAACGTGAAAGAAGCTTTCTGAGAAACTTCTTTCTGATCTGTGAGTTCATCTCACAGACTTATAACTTAAAGCTCAGGAAGCAATTTGCTATCACACTTTTCGTGGAATCTTTAAAGGGATACTTGGGAGCCCAAAGGGGCCCATGGTGAAAAAGGGCATCTCCTCACATAATAACTAGAGAGAAGCTTTCTAGAGATTGCTTTCTGATGTGTGACTTCATCTCACAGAGTTCCACCCTTCCCTTCTTGGAACAGTTTGCTAACACTGTTGTCCTGGATTCTGCGAAGTGACATTTGGGAGCTCATTGAGGGCTATGGTGAAAAAGCAAATATCCTCCCATAATAACTGGAGAGAAGCTCTCTGAGAAACTGCATTGCCATGTGTGAATGCAACTCACAGAGTTACACGTTTCTCTTCCGTGATCAGTTTGCTAACACAGTTTTCTAGAAATCTGCAATTAGATACTTCATAGCGCAATGAAGCTTACGGTGACAAAGGAAATATACTCAGTGGAAAACTAGAAAGAAGCTTTCTTAGAAACTTCTTGGTGATGTGTGAATTCATCTCACAGAGTTACACTTATGTTTCGTGGAGCAGTTCATTAACACTGTCTTTGAGGAAACTGAGAAGGGCTTCTTTGGATCGCATTGAGGCCTACGCTGACAAAGGAAATTTCATCCGTTCAAAACGTGAAAGAAGCTTTCTGAGAAACTTCTTTCTGATCTGTGAGTTCATCTCACAGACTTATAACTTAAACCTCAGGAAGCAGTTTGCTATCACTCTTTTCGTGGAATCTTTAAAGTGATACTGGGGAGCCCATAGGGGCCCATGGTGAAAAAGGGAATCTCCTCACATGATAACTAGAGAGAAGCTTTCTAGAGATTGCTTTCTGATGTGTGACTTCATCTCACAGAGTTCCACACTTCCCTTCTTGGAACAGTTTGCTAACACTGTTGTCCTGGATTCTGCAAAGTGATATTTGGTAGCTCATTGAGGGCTATGGTGAAAAAGCAAATATCCTCCCATAAAAACTGGAGAGAAGCTCTCTGAGAAACTGCATTGCCATATGTGAATGCAACTCACAGAGTTACACGTTTCTCTTCCGTGATCAGTTTGCTAACACAGTTTTCTAGAAATCTGCAATTTGATACTTCATAGCGCAATGAAGCTTACGGTGACAAAGGAAATATACTCAGTGGAAAACTAGAAAGAAGCTTTCTTAGAAACTTCTTGGTGATGTGTGAATTCATCTCACAGAGTTACACTTATGTTTCGTGGAGCAGTCCATTAACACTGTCTTTGAGGAAACTGAGAAGGGCTTCTTTGGATCGCATTGAGGCCTACGCTGACAAAGGAAATTTCATCCGTTCAAAACGTGAAAGAAGCTTTCTGAGAAACTTCTTTCGGATCTGTGAGTTCATCTCACAGACTTATAACTTAAACCTCAGGAAGCAGTTTGCTATCACTCTTTTCGTGGAATCTTTAAAGTGATACTTGGGAGCCCATAGGGGCCCATGGTGAAAAAGGGCATCTCCTCACATAATAACTAGAGAGAAGCTTTCTAGAGATTGCTTTCTGATGTGTGACTTCATCTCACAGAGTTCCACCCATCCCTTCTTGGAACAGTTTGCTAACACTGTTGTCCTGGATTCTGCGAAGTGATATTTGGGAGCTCATTGAGGGCTATGGTGAAAAAGCAAATATCCTCCCATAATAACTGGAGAGAAGCTCTCTGAGAAACTGCATTGCCATGTGTGAATGCAACTCACAGAGTTACACGTTTCTCTTCCGTGATCAGTTTGCTAACACAGTTTTCTAGAAATCTGCAATTAGATACTTCATAGCGCAATGAAGCTTACGGTGACAAAGGAAATATACTCAGTGGAAAACTAGAAAGAAGCTTTCTTAGAAACTTCTTGGTGATGTGTGAATTCATCTCACAGAGTTACACTTATGTTTCGTGGAGCAGTCCATTAACACTGTCTTTGAGGAAACTGAGAAGGGCTTCTTTGGATCGCATTGAGGCCTACGCTGACAAAGGAAATTTCATCCGTTCAAAACGTGAAAGAAGCTTTCTGAGAAACTTCTTTCTGATCTGTGAGTTCATCTCACAGACTTATAACTTAAACCTCAGGAAGCAGTTTGCTATCACTCTTTTCGTGGAATCTTTAAAGTGATACTTGGGAGCCCATAGGGGCCCAAGGTGAAAAAGGGAATCTCCTCACATAATAACTAGAGAGAAGCTTTCTAGAGATTGCTTTCTGATGTGTGACTTCATCTCACAGAGTTCCACACTTCCCTTCTTGGAACAGTTTGCTAACACTGTTGTCCTGGATTCTGCAAAGTGATATTTGGGAGCTCATTGAGGGCTATGGTGAAAAAGCAAATATCCTCCCATAATAACTGGAGAGAAGCTCTCTGAGAAACTGCATTGCCATGTGTGAATGCAACTCACAGAGTTACACGTTTCTCTTCCGTGATCAGTTTGCTAACACAGTTTTCTAGAAATCTGCAATTAGATACTTCATAGCGCAATGAAGCTTACGGTGACAAAGGAAATATACTCAGTGGAAAACTAGAAAGAAGCTTTCGTAGAAACTTCTTGGTGATGTGTGAATTCATCTCACAGAGTTACACTTATGTTTCGTAGAGCAGTCCATTAACACTGTCTTTGAGGAAACTGAGAAGGGCTTCTTTGGATCGCATTGAGGCCTACGCTGACAAAGGAAATTTCATCCGTTCAAAACGTGAAAGAAGCTTTCTGAGAAACTTCTTTCTGATCTGTGAGTTCATCTCACAGACTTATAACTTAAACCTCAGGAAGCAGTTTGCTATCACTCTTTTCGTGGAATCTTTAAAGTGATACTTGGGAGCCCATAGGGGCCCATGGTGAAAAAGGGCATCTCCTCACATAATAACTAGAGAGAAGCTTTCTAGAGATTGCTTTCTGATGTGTGACTTCATCTCACGGAGTTCCACCCTTCCTTTCTTGGAAGAGTTTGCTAACACTGTTGTCCTGGATTCTGCAAAGTGATATTTGGGAGCTCATTGAGGGCTATGGTGAAAAAGCAAATATCCTCCCATAATAACTGGAGAGAAGCTCTCTGAGAAACTGCATTGCCATGTGTGAATGCAACTCACAGAGTTACACGTTTCTCTTCCGTGATCAGTTTGCTAACACAGTTTTCTAGAAATCTACAATTAGATACTTCATAGCGCAATGAAGCTTACGGTGACAAAGGAAATATACTCAGTGGAAAACTAGAAAGAAGCTTTCTTAGAAACTTCTTGGTGATGTGTGAATTCATCTCACAGAGTTACACTTATGTTTCGTGGAGCAGTCCATTAACACTGTCTTTGAGGAAACTGAGAAGGGCTTCTTTGGATCGCATTGAGGCCTACGCTGACAAAGGAAATTTCATCCGTTCAAAACGTGAAAGAAGCTTTCTGAGAAACTTCTTTCTGATCTGTGAGTTCATCTCACAGACTTATAACTTAAACCTCAGGAAGCAGTTTGCTATCACTCTTTTTGTGGAATCTTTAAAGTGATACTTGGGAGCCCATAGGGGCCCATGGTGAAAAAGGGAATCTCCTCACATAATAACTAGAGAAAAGCTTTCTAGAGATTGCTTTCTGATGTGTGACTTCATCTCACAGAGTTCCACACTTCCCTTCTTGGAACAGTTCGCTAACACTGTTGTCCTGGATTCTGCAAAGTGATATTTGGTAGCTCATTGAGGGCTATGGTGAAAAAGCAAATATCCTCCCATAATAACTGGAGAGAAGCTCTCTGAGAAACTGCATTGCCATGTGTGAATGCAACTCACAGAGTTACACGTTTCTCTTCCGTGATCAGTTTGCTAACACAGTTTTCTAGAAATCTGCAATTAGATACTTCATAGCGCAATGAAGCTTACGGTGACAAAGGAAATATACTCAGTGGAAAACTAGAAAGAAGCTTTCGTAGAAACTTCTTGGTGATGTGTGAATTCATCTCACAGAGTTACACTTATGTTTCGTGGAGCAGTCCATTAACACTGTCTTTGAGGAAACTGAGAAGGGCTTCTTTGGATCGCATTGAGGCCTACGCTGACAAAGGAAATTTCATCCGTTCAAAACGTGAAAGAAGCTTTCTGAGAACCTTCTTTCTGCTCTGTGAGTTCATCTCACAGATATAACTTAAACCTCAGGAAGCAGTTTGCTATCACTCTTTTCGTGGAATCTTTAAAGTGATACTTGGGAGCCCTTAGGGGCCCATGGTGAAAAAGGGAATCTCCTCACAGAATAACTAGAGAGAAGCTTTCTAGAGATTGCTTTCTGATGTGTGACTTCATCTCACAGAGTTCCACCCTTCCCTTCTTGGAACAGTTTGCTAACACTGTTGTCCTGGATTCTGCAAAGTGATATTTGGGAGCTCTTTGAGGGCTATGGTGAAAAAGCAAATATTCTCCCATAATAACTGGAGAGAAGCTCTCTGAGAAACTGCATTGCCATGTGTGAATGCAACTCACAGAGTTACACGTTTCTCTTCCGTGATCAGTTTGCTAACACAGTTTTCTAGAAATCTGCAATTAGATACCTCTTAGCGCAATGAAGCTTACGGTGACAAAGGAAATATACTCAGTGGAAAACTAGAAAGAAGCTTTCTTAGAAATTTCTTGGTGATGTGTGAATTCATCTCACAGAGTTACACTTATGTTTCGTGGAGCAGTCCATTAACACTGTCTTTGAGGAAACTGAGAAGGGCTTCTTTGGATCGCATTGAGGCCTACGCTGATAAAGGAAATTTCATCCGTTCAAAACGTGAAAGAAGCTTTCTGAGAAACTTCTTTCTCATCTGTGAGTTCATCTCACAGAGTTACAACCTCTGCCTCAAGAAGCAGTTTGCTAACACTCTTCTCGTGGAATCTGCAAAGTGATATTTGGGAGCATATTGGGGCCCATGGTGATAAAGGAAATATCCTCACATAATAACTAAAGAGAAGCTTTCTGAGAAACTGCATTGCCATGTGTGAATGCAACTCACAGAGTTACACGTTTCTCTTCAGTGATCAGTTTGTTAGCACAGTTTTCTGGAAATCTGCTATTAGATACTTGATAGCGCAATGAACATTACAGTGACAAAGGAAATATACACAGATGAAAACCTGAAAGAAGGTTTCTTAGAAACTTCTTCGTCATGTGTGAATTCATCTCACAGAATTACACCTATGTTTTGTGGAGCAGTCCATTAACACTGTCTTTGGGGAATCTGAGAAGGGCTTCTTTGGATCACATTGAGGCCTACGCTGACAAAGGAAATTTCATCCGTTCAAAACGTGAAAGAAGCTTTCTGAGAAACTTCTTTCTGATCTGTGAGTTCATCTCACAGACTTATAACTTAAACCTCAGGAAGCAGTTTGCTATCACTCTTTTTGTGGAATCTTTAAAGTGATACTTGGGAGCCCATAGGGGCCCATGGTGAAAAAGGGCATCTCCTCACATAATAACTAGAGAGAAGCTTTCTAGAGATTGCTTTCTGATGTGTGACTTCATCTCACAGAGTTCCACCCTTCCTTCTTGGAAGAGTTTGCTAACACTGTTGTCCTGGATTCTGCAAACTGATATTTGGGAGCTCATTGAGGGCTATGGTGAAAAAGCAAATATCCTCCCATAATAACTGGAGAGAAGCTCTCTGAGAAACTGCATTGCCATGTGTGAATGCAACTCACAGAGTTACACGTTTCTCTTCCGTGATCAGTTTGCTAACACAGTTTTCTAGAAATCTACAATTAGATACTTCATAGCGCAATGAAGCTTAAGGTGACTAAGGAAATATACTCAGTGGAAAACTAGAAAGAAGCTTTCTTAGAAACTTCTTGGTGATGTGTGAATTCATCTCACAGAGTTACACTTATGTTTCGTGGAGCAGTCCATTAACACTGTCTTTGAGGAAACTGAGAAGGGCTTCTTTGGATTGCATTGAGGCCTACGCTGACAAAGGAAATTTCATCCGTTCAAAACGTGAAAGAAGCTTTCTGAGAAACTTCTTTCTGATCTGTGAGTTCATCTCACAGACTTATAACTTAAACCTAAGGAAGCAGTTTGCTATCAGTCTTTTTGTGGAATCTTTAAAGTGATACTGGGGAGCCCATAGGGGCCCATGGTGAAAAAGGGCATCTCCTCACATAATAACTAGAGAGAAGCTTTCTAGAGATTGCTTTCTGATGTGTGACTTCATCTCACAGAGTTCCATCCTTCCCTTCTTGGAACAGTTTGCTAACACTGTTGTCCTGGATTCTGCGAAGTGATATTTGGGAGCTCATTGAGGGCTATGGAGAAAAAGCAAATATCCTCCCATAATAACTGGAGAGAAGCTCTCTGAGAAACTGCATTGCCATGTGTGAATTTAACTCACAGAGTTACACGTTTCTCTTCAGTGATCAGTTTGCTAACACAGTTTTCTAGAAATCTGCAATTAGATACTTCATAGCGCAATGAAGCTTACGGTGACAAAGGAAATATACTCAGTGGAAAATTAGAAAGAAGCTTTCTTAGAAACTTCTTGGTGATGTGTGAATTCATCTCACAGAGTTACACTTATGTTTCGTGGAGCAGTCCATTAACACTGTCTTTGAGAAAACTGAGAAGGGCTTCTTTGGATCGCATTGAGGCCTACGCTGACAAATTAAATTTCATCCGTTCAAAGCGTGAAAGAAGCTTTCTGAGAAACTTCTTTCTGATCTGTGAGTTCATCTCACAGACTTATAACTTAAAGCTCAGGAAGCAGTTTTCTATCACTCTTTTCGTGGAATCTTTAAAGTGATACTGGGGAGCCCATAGGGGCCCATGGTGAAAAAGGGAATCTCCTCACATAATAACTAGAGAGAAGCTTTCTAGAGATTGCTTTCTGATGTGTGACTTCATCCCACAGAGTTCCACCCTTCCCTTCTTGGAACAGTTTGCTAACACTGTTGTCCTGGATTCTGCAAAGTGATATTTGGGAGCTCATTGAGGGCTACGGTGAAAAAGCAAATATCCTCCCATAATAACTGGAGAGAAGCTCTCTGAGAAACTGCATTGCCATGTGTGAATGCAACTCACAGAGTTACACGTTTCTCTTCAGTGATCAGTTTGCTAACACAGTTTTCTAGAAATCTGCAATTAGATACTTCATAGCGCAATGAAGCTTAGGGTGACAAAGGAAATATACTCAGTGGAAAACTAGAAAGAAGCTTTCTTAGAAACTTCTTGGAGATGTGTGAATTCATCTCACAGAGTTACACTTATGTTTCGTGGAGCAGTCCATTAACACTGTCTTTGAGGAAACTGTGAAGGGCTTCTTTGGATCGCATTGAGGCCTACGCTGACAAAGCAAATTTCATCCGTTCAAAACGTGAAAGAAGCTTTCTGAGAAACTTCTTTCTGATCTGTGAGTTCATCTAACAGACTTATAACTTAAACCTCAGGAAGCAGTTTGCTATCACTCACTTCTGGAATCTTTAAAGTGATACTGGGGAGCCCATAGGGGCCCATGGTGAAAAAGGGAATCTCCTCACATAATAACTAGAGAGAAGCTTTCTAGAGATTGCTTTCTGATGTGTGACTTCATCTCACAGAGTTCCATCCTTCCCTTCTTGGAACAGTTTGCTAACACTGTTGTCCTGGATTCTGCGAAGTGATATTTGGGAGCTCATTGAGGGCTATGGAGAAAAAGCAAATATCCTCCCATAATAACTGGAGAGAAGCTCTCTGAGAAACTGCATTGCCATGTGTGAATGCAACTCACAGAGTTACACGTTTCTCTTCAGTGATCTGTTAGCTAACACATTTTTCTAGAAATCTGCAATTAGATACCTCATAGCGCAATGAAGCTTACGGTGACAAAGGAAATATACTCAGTGGAAAATTAGAAAGAAGCTTTCTTAGAAACTTCTTGGTGATGTGTGAATTCATCTCACAGAGTTACACTTATGTTTCGTGGAGCAGTCCATTAACACTGTCTTTGAGAAAACTGAGAAGGGCTTCTTTGGATCGCATTGAGGCCTACGCTGACAAAGGAAATTTCATCCGTTCAAAACGTGAGAGAAGCTTTCTGAGAAACTTCTTTCTGATCTGTGAGTTCATCTCACAGACTTATAACTTAAACCTCAGGAAGGAGTTTGCTATCACTCTTTTCGTGGAATCTTTAAAGTGATACTTGGGAGCCCATAGGGGCCCATGGTGAAAAAGGGAATCTCCTCACATAATAACTAGAGAGAAGCTTTCTAGAGATTGCTTTCTGATGTGTGACTTCATCTCACAGAGTTCCACCCTTCCCTTCTTGGAACACTTTGCTAACACTGTTGTCCTGGATTCTGCAAAGTGATATTTGGGAGCTCATTGAGGGCTATGGTGAAAAAGCAAATATCCTCCCATAATAACTGGAGAGAAGCTCTCTGAGAAACTGCATTGCCATGTGTGAATGCAACTCACAGAGTTACACGTTTCTCTTCAATGATTGGTTAGCTAACACAGTTTTCTAGAAATCTGCAATTAGATACTTCATAGCGCAATGAAGCTTACGGTGACAAAGTAAATATACTCAGTGGAAAACTAGAAAGAAGCATTCTTAGAAACTTCTTGGTGATGTGTGAATTCATCTCACAGAGTTACACTTATGTTTCGTGGAGCAGTCCATTAACACTGACTTTGAGGAAACTGAGAAGGGCTTCTTTGGATCGCATTGAGGAATACGCTGACAAAGGAAATTTCATCCGTTCAAAACGTGAAAGAAGCTTTCTGAGAAACTTCTTTCTGATCTGTGAGTTCATCTCACAGACTTATAACTTAAACCTCAGGAAGCAGTTTGCTATCACTCTTTTCGTGGAATCTTTAAAGTGATACTTGGGAGCCCAAGGGGCCCATGGTGAAAAAGGAAATCTCCTAACATAATAACTAGAGAGAAGCTTTCTAGAGATTGCTTTCTGATGTGTGACTTCATCTCACAGAGTTCCACCCTTCCCTTTTTGGAACAGTTTGCTAACACTGTTGTCCTGGATTCTGCAAAGTGATATTTGGGAGCTCTTTGAGGGCTATGGTGAAAAAGCAAATATTCTCCCATAATGACTGGAGAGAAGCTCTCTGAGAAACTGCATTGCCATGTGTGAATGCAACTCACAGAGTTACACGTTTCTCTTCAGTGATCTGTTAGCTAACACATTTTTCTAGAAATCTGCAATTAGATACCTCATAGCGCAATGAAGCTTACGGTGACAAAGGAAATATACTCAGTGGAAAACTAGAAAGAAGCTTTCTTAGAAACTTCTTGGTGATGTGTGAATTCATCTCACAGAGTTACACTTATGTTTCGTGGAGCAGTCCATTAACACTGTCGTTGAGGAAACTGAGAAGGGCTTCTTTGGATCGCATTGAGGCCTACGCTGATAAAGGAAATTTCATCCGTTCAAAACGTGAAAGAAGCTTTCTGAGAAACTTCTTTCTTATCTGTGAGTTCATCTCACAGAGTTACAACCTCTGCCTCAAGAAGCAGTTTGCTAACACTCTTCTCGTGGAATCTGCAAAGTGATATTTGGGAGCATATTGGGACCCATGGTGATAAAGGAAATATCCTCACATAATAACTAAAGAGAAGCTTTCTGAGAAACTGCATTGCCATGTGTGAATTCGACTCACAGAGTTACACGTTTCTCTTCAGTGATCAGTTTGTTAGCACAGTTTTCTGGAAATCTGCAATTAGATACTTGATAGCGCAATGAACATTACAGTGACAAAGGAAATATCCACAGATGAAAACCTGAAAGAAGCTTTCTTAGAAACTTCTTCGTGATGTGTGAATTCATCTCACAGAGTTACACCTATGTTTCGTGGAGCAGTCCATTAACACTGTCTTTGAGGAATCTGAGAAGGGCTTCTTTGGATCACATTGAGGCCTACGCTGATAAAGGAAATTTCTTCCGTTCAAAACGTGAAAGAAGCTTTCTGAGAAACTTCGTTCTGATCTGTGAGTTCATCTCACAGAGTTACATCCTCTGCCTCAAGAAGCAGTTTGCTAACACTCTTTTCGTGGAATCTGCAAAGTGATATTTGAGAGCCTATTGGGGCCCATGGTAATAAAGGAAATATCCTCAGATAATTACTAGAGAGAAGCTTTCTGAGAGATTGCTTTCTGATGTGTGACTTCATCTCACAGAGTTACGCCAGTGTTTTTTGGAGCCGTTTCTTAGGACTGTTTCCGTGGATTCCGAGAAGTGATATTTCAGATAGCTTTGAAGAATAGAAGGAGAAAAGAAATATCCTCCAAGAGAAAGTGGAACCAAGCTTTCTGAGAAACTGCTTTGTGATATGTGAATTCATTTCACAGTGTTCTATCACCCTTTCTCGGGGGAGTTTCCTAGCACTCATTTTGAGGAATCTCAGATGTGATGTCTTGGATATCGTTGAATCGCATGCTGAATAAGGAACTATCCTCAGAGAAACCTGCAGAGAAGCCTTCTGAGAAACTTCTTTGTTGTGGGTGAATTCAGCCCACAGATGTCCATCACTGTTTCCACTGAGAAACTTGCTAGCAGAGTTTTCGCAGAATCTGCAATAGGACACACGGTGGCGCTCCAAGACCACAAATAACCTCGTCTTACTAAAGAAGCTTTCTGAGAAACCGCTTTGTGATGTGTGAATTCAACTCACTAAGTTGCAGCTGTATTTCATGGGGCCGTGGCCTAGCCCAATTTGTGTGGAATCTGAGAAGAGATATTCCCGATCCCTTTGAAAACAATGGGGCCAAAAGAAACATCTTCCAATAAAAATGAGAAGGAAGATTTCTGAGAAACTTCTTTCTGATCTGTGAGTTCATCTCACAGAGTTACAACCTCTGCCTCAAGAAGCAGTTTGCTAACACTCTTTTCGTGGAATCTGCAAAGTGATATTTGGGAGCCTCTTTGGGCCCATGGTGATAAAGGAATTATCCTCACATAATACCTAAAGAGAAGCTCTCTGAGAAACTGCATTGCCATGTGTGAATGCAACTCACAGAGTTACACGTTTCTCTTCCGTGATCAGTTTGCTAACACAGTTTTCTAGAAATCTGCAATTAGATACTTCATAGCGCAATGAAGCTTACGGTGACAAAGGAAATATACTCAGTGGAACACTAGAAAGAAGCTTTCGTAGAAACTTCTTGGTGATGTGTGAATTCATCTCACAGAGTTACACTTATGTTTCGTGGAGCAGTCCATTAACACTGTCTTTGAGGAAACTGAGAAGGGCTTCTTTGGATCGCATTGAGGCCTACGCTGACAAAGGAAATTTCATCCGTTCAAAACGTGAAAGAAGCTTTCTGAGAACCTTCTTTCTGCTCTGTGAGTTCATCTCACAGATATAACTTAAACCTCAGGAAGCAGTTTGCTATAACTCTTTTCGTGGAATCTTTAAAGTGATACTTGGGAGCCCTTAGGGGCCCATGGTGAAAAAGGGAATCTCCTCACAGAATAACTAGAGAGAAGCTTTCTAGAGATTGCTTTCTGATGTGTGACTTCATCTCACAGAGTTCCACCCTTCCCTTCTTGGAACAGTTTGCTAACACTGTTGTCCTGGATTCTGCAAAGTGATATTTGGGAGCTCTTTGAGGGCTATGGTGAAAAAGCAAATATTCTCCCATAATAACTGGAGAGAAGCTCTCTGAGAAACTGCATTGCCATGTGTGAATGCAACTCACAGAGTTACACGTTTCTCTTCCGTGATCAGTTTGCTAACACAGTTTTCTAGAAATCTGCAATTAGATACCTCATAGCGCAATGAAGCTTACGGTGACAAAGGAAATATACTCAGTGGAAAACTAGAAAGAAGCTTTCTTAGAAATTTCTTGGTGATGTGTGAATTCATCTCACAGAGTTACACTTATGTTTCGTGGAGCAGTCCATTAACACTGTCGTTGAGGAAACTGAGAAGGGCTTCTTTGGATCGCATTGAGGCCTACGCTGATAAAGGAAATTTCATCCGTTCAAAACGTGAAAGAAGCTTTCTGAGAAACTTCTTTCTCATCTGTGAGTTCATCTCACAGAGTTACAACCTCTGCCTCAAGAAGCAGTTTGCTAACACTCTTCTCGTGGAATCTGCAAAGTGATATTTGAGAGCCTATTGGGGCCCATGGTAATAAAGGAAATATCCTCAGATAATTACTAGAGAGAAGCTTTCTGAGAGATTGCTTTCTGATGTGTGACTTCATCTCACAGAGTTACGCCAGTGTTTTTTGGAGCCGTTTCTTAGGACTGTTTCCGTGGATTCCGAGAAGTGATATTTCAGATAGCTTTGAAGAATAGAAGGAGAAAAGAAATATCCTCCAGAGAAAGTGGAACCAAGCTTTCTGAGAAACTGCTTTGTGATATGTGAATTCATTTCACAGTGTTCTATCACCCTTTCTCGGGGGAGTTTCCTAGCACTCATTTTGAGGAATCTCAGATGTGATGTCTTGGATATCGTTGAATCGCATGCTGAATAAGGAACTATCCTCAGAGAAACCTGCAGAGAAGCCTTCTGAGAAACTTCTTTGTTGGGTGAATTCAGCCCACAGATGTCCATCACTGTTTCCACTGAGAAACTTGCTAGCAGAGTTTTCGCAGAATCTGCAATAGGACACACGGTGGCGCTGCAAGACCCAATAACCTCGTCTTACTAAAGAAGCTTTCTGAGAAACCGCTTTGTGATGTGTGAATTCAACTCACTAAGTTGCAGCTGTATTTCATGGGGCCGTGGCCTAGCCCTATTGTGTGGACTGAGAAGAGATATTCCCGATCCCTTTGAAAACAATGGGGCCAAAAGAAACATCTTCCAATAAAAATGAGAAAGAAGCTTTCTGAGAAACTTCTTTCTGATCTGTGAGTTCATCTCACAGAGTTACAACCTCTGCCTCAAGAAGCAGTTTGCTAACACTCTTTTCGTGGAATCTGCAAAGTGATATTTGGGAGCCTCTTTGGGCCCATGGTGATAAAGGAATTATCCTCACATAATAACTAAAGAGAAGCTTTCTGAGAAACTGCATTGCCATGTGTGAATGCAACTCACAGAGTTACACGTTTCTGTTCAGTGATCAGTTTGTTAGCACAGTTTTCTGGAAATCTGCAATTAGATACTTGATAGCGCAATGAACATTACAGTGACAAAGGAAATATCCACAGATGAAAACCTGAAAGAAGCTTTCTTAGAAACTTCTTCGTGATGTGTGAATTCATCTCACAGAGTTACACTTATGTTTCGTGGAGCAGTCCATTAACACTGTCTTTGGGGAATCTGAGAAGGGCTTCTTTGGATCACATTGAGGCCTACGCTGATAAAGGAAATTTCATCCGTTCAAAACGTGAAAGAAGCTTTCTGAGAAACTTCTTTCTGATCTGTGAGTTCATCTCACAGAGTTACAACCTCTGCCTCCAGAAGCAGTTTGCTAACACTCTTTTCGTGGAATCTGCAAAGTGATATTTGGGAGCCTATTCTGGCCCATGGTGATAAAGGAAATATCCTCACATAATAACTAGAAAGAAGCTTTCTAGAGATTGCTTTCTGATGTGTGACTTCATCTCACAGAATTCCACCCTTCCCTTCTTGGAACAGTTTGCTAACACTGTTGTCCTGGATTCTGCAAAGTGATATTTGGGAGCTCATTGAGGGCTATGGTGAAAAGCAAATATCCTCCCATGATAATTGGAGAGAATCTCTCTGAAAAACTGCATTGCCATGTGTGAATGCAACTCACAGAGTTACACGTTTCTCTTCAGTGATCAGATTGCTAACACAGTTTTCTAGAAATCTGCAATTAGATACTTCATAGCGCAATGAAGCTTACAGTGACAAAGGAAATATACTCAGTGGAAAACTAGAAAGAAGCTTTCTTAGAAACTTCTTGGTGATGTGTGAATTCATCTCACAGAGTTACACTTATGTTTCGTGGAGCAGTCCATTAACACTGTCTTTGAGGAAACTGAGAAGGGCTTCTTTGGATCGCATTGAGGCCTACGCTGACAAAGGAAATTTCATCCGTTCAAAACGTGAAAGAAGCTTTCTGAGAAACTTCTTTCTGATCTGTGAGTTCATCTCACAGACTTATAACTTAAAGCTCAGGAAGCAATTTGCTATCACACTTTTCGTGGAATCTTTAAAGTGATACTTGGGAGCCCAAAGGGGCCCTTGGTGAAAAAGGGCATCTCCTCACATAATAACTAGAGAGAAGCTTTCTAGAGATTGCTTTCTGATGTGTGACTTCATCTCACAGAGTTCCACCCTTCCCTTCTTGGAACAGTTTGCTAACACTGTTGTCCTGGATTCTGCGAAGTGATATTTGGGAGCTCATTGAGGGCTATGGTGAAAAAGCAAATATCCTCCCATAATAACTGGAGAAAAGCTCTCTGAGAAACTGCATTGCCATGTGTGAATGCAACTCACAGAGTTACACGTTTCTCTTCCGTGATCAGTTGGCTAACACAGTTTTCTAGAAATCTGCAATTAGATACTTCATAGCCCAATGAAGCTTCCGGTGACAAAGGAAATATACTCAGTGGAAAACTAGAAAGAAGCTTTCTTAGAAACTTCTTGGTGATGTGTGAATTCATCTCACAGAGTTACACTTATGTTTCGTGGAGCAGTCCATTAACACTGTCGTTGAGGAAACTGAGAAGGGCTTCTTTGGATCGCATTGAGGCCTACGCTGACAAAGGAAATTTCATCCGTTCAAAACGTGAAAGAAGCTTTCTGAGAAACTTCGTTCTGATCTGTGAGTTCATCTCACAGAGTTACATCCTCTGCCTCAAGAAGCAGTTTGCTAACACTCTTTTCGTGGAATCTGCAAAGTGATATTTGAGAGCCTATTGGGGCCCATGGTAATAAAGGAAATATCCTCAGATAATTACTAGAGAGAAGCTTTCTGAGAGATTGCTTTCTGATGTGTGACTTCATCTCACAGAGTTACGCCAGTGTTTTTTGGAGCCGTTTCTTAGGACTGTTTCCGTGGATTCCGAGAAGTGATATTTCAGATAGCTTTGAAGAATAGAAGGAGAAAAGAAATATCCTCCAAGAGAAAGTGGAACCAAGCTTTCTGAGAAACTGCTTTGTGATATGTGAATTCATTTCACAGTGTTCTATCACCCTTTCTCGGGGGAGTTTCCTAGCACTCATTTTGAGGAATCTCAGATGTGATGTCTTGGATATCGTTGAATCGCATGCTGAATAAGGAACTATCCTCAGAGAAACCTGCAGAGAAGCCTTCTGAGAAACTTCTTTGTTGTGGGTGAATTCAGCCCACAGATGTCCATCACTGTTTCCACTGAGAAACTTGCTAGCAGAGTTTTCGCAGAATCTGCAATAGGACACACGGTGGCGCTCCAAGACCACAAATAACCTCGTCTTACTAAAGAAGCTTTCTGAGAAACCGCTTTGTGATGTGTGAATTCAACTCACTAAGTTGCAGCTGTATTTCATGGGGCCGTGGCCTAGCCCAATTTGTGTGGAATCTGAGAAGAGATATTCCCGATCCCTTTGAAAACAATGGGGCCAAAAGAAACATCTTCCAATAAAAATGAGAAGGAAGATTTCTGAGAAACTTCTTTCTGATCTGTGAGTTCATCTCACAGAGTTACAACCTCTGCCTCAAGAAGCAGTTTGCTAACACTCTTTTCGTGGAATCTGCAAAGTGATATTTGGGAGCCTCTTTGGGCCCATGGTGATAAAGGAATTATCCTCACATAAAACCTAAAGAGAAGCTCTCTGAGAAACTGCATTGCCATGTGTGAATGCAACTCACAGAGTTACACGTTTCTCTTCCGTGATCAGTTTGCTAACACAGTTTTCTAGAAATCTGCAATTAGATACTTCATAGCGCAATGAAGCTTACGGTGACAAAGGAAATATACTCAGTGGAAAACTAGAAAGAAGCTTTCGTAGAAACTTCTTGGTGATGTGTGAATTCATCTCACAGAGTTACACTTATGTTTCGTGGAGCAGTCCATTAACACTGTCTTTGAGGAAACTGAGAAGGGCTTCTTTGGATCGCATTGAGGCCTACGCTGACAAAGGAAATTTCATCCGTTCAAAACGTGAAAGAAGCTTTCTGAGAACCTTCTTTCTGCTCTGTGAGTTCATCTCACAGATATAACTTAAACCTCAGGAAGCAGTTTGCTATCACTCTTTTCGTGGAATCTTTAAAGTGATACTTGGGAGCCCTTAGGGGCCCATGGTGAAAAAGGGAATCTCCTCACAGAATAACTAGAGAGAAGCTTTCTAGAGATTGCTTTCTGATGTGTGACTTCATCTCACAGAGTTCCACCCTTCCCTTCTTGGAACAGTTTGCTAACACTGTTGTCCTGGATTCTGCAAAGTGATATTTGGGAGCTCTTTGAGGGCTATGGTGAAAAAGCAAATATTCTCCCATAATAACTGGAGAGAAGCTCTCTGAGAAACTGCATTGCCATGTGTGAATGCAACTCACAGAGTTACACGTTTCTCTTCCGTGATCAGTTTGCTAACACAGTTTTCTAGAAATCTGCAATTAGATACCTCATAGCGCAATGAAGCTTACGGTGACAAAGGAAATATACTCAGTGGAAAACTAGAAAGAAGCTTTCTTAGAAATTTCTTGGTGATGTGTGAATTCATCTCACAGAGTTACACTTATGTTTCGTGGAGCAGTCCATTAACACTGTCGTTGAGGAAACTGAGAAGGGCTTCTTTGGATCGCATTGAGGCCTACGCTGATAAAGGAAATTTCATCCGTTCAAAACGTGAAAGAAGCTTTCTGAGAAACTTCTTTCTCATCTGTGAGTTCATCTCACAGAGTTACAACCTCTGCCTCAAGAAGCAGTTTGCTAACACTCTTCTCGTGGAATCTGCAAAGTGATATTTGAGAGCCTATTGGGGCCCATGGTAATAAAGGAAATATCCTCAGATAATTACTAGAGAGAAGCTTTCTGAGAGATTGCTTTCTGATGTGTGACTTCATCTCACAGAGTTACGCCAGTGTTTTTTGGAGCCGTTTCTTAGGACTGTTTCCGTGGATTCCGAGAAGTGATATTTCAGATAGCTTTGAAGAATAGAAGGAGAAAAGAAATATCCTCCAAGAGAAAGTGGAACCAAGCTTTCTGAGAAACTGCTTTGTGATATGTGAATTCATTTCACAGTGTTCTATCACCCTTTCTCGGGGGAGTTTCCTAGCACTCATTTTGAGGAATCTCAGATGTGATGTCTTGGATATCGTTGAATCGCATGCTGAATAAGGAACTATCCTCAGAGAAACCTGCAGAGAAGCCTTCTGAGAAACTTCTTTGTTGTGGGTGAATTCAGCCCACAGATGTCCATCACTGTTTCCACTGAGAAACTTGCTAGCAGAGTTTTCGCAGAATCTGCAATAGGACACACGGTGGCGCTGCAAGACCACAAATAACCTCGTCTTACTAAAGAAGCTTTCTGAGAAACCGCTTTGTGATGTGTGAATTCAACTCACTAAGTTGCAGCTGTATTTCATGGGGCCGTGGCCTAGCCCTATTTGTGTGGACTGAGAAGAGATATTCCCGAACCCTTTGAAAACAATGGGGCCAAAAGAAACATCTTCCAATAAAAATGAGAAAGAAGCTTTCTGAGAAACTTCTTTCTGATCTGTGAGTTCATCTCACAGAGTTACAACCTCTGCCTCAAGAAGCAGTTTGCTAACACTCTTTTCGTGGAATCTGCAAAGTGATATTTGGGAGCCTCTTTGGGCCCATGGTGATAAAGGAATTATCCTCACATAATAACAAAAGAGAAGCTTTCTGAGAAACTGCATTGCCATGTGTGAATGCAACTCACAGAGTTACACGTTTCTGTTCAGTGATCAGTTTGTTAGCACAGTTTTCTGGAAATCTGCAATTAGATACTTGATAGCGCAATGAACATTACAGTGACAAAGGAAATATCCACAGATGAAAACCTGAAAGAAGCTTTCTTAGAAACTTCTTCGTGATGTGTGAATTCATCTCACAGAGTTACACTTATGTTTCGTGGAGCAGTCCATTAACACTGTCTTTGGGGAATCTGAGAAGGGCTTCTTTGGATCACATTGAGGCCTACGCTGATAAAGGAAATTTCATCCGTTCAAAACGTGAAAGAAGCTTTCTGAGAAACTTCTTTCTGATCTGTGAGTTCATCTCACAGAGTTACAACCTCTGCCTCCAGAAGCAGTTTGCTAACACTCTTTTCGTGGAATCTGCAAAGTGATATTTGGGAGCCTATTCTGGCCCATGGTGATAAAGGAAATATCCTCACATAATAACTAGAAAGAAGCTTTCTAGAGATTGCTTTCTGATGTGTGACTTCATCTCACAGAATTCCACCCTTCCCTTCTTGGAACAGTTTGCTAACACTGTTGTCCTGGATTCTGCAAAGTGATATTTGGGAGCTCATTGAGGGCTATGGTGAAAAGCAAATATCCTCCCATGATAACTGGAGAGAATCTCTCTGAGAAACTGCATTGCCATGTGTGAATGCAACTCACAGAGTTACACGTTTCTCTTCAGTGATCAGATTGCTAACACAGTTTTCTAGAAATCTGCAATTAGATACCTCATAGCGCAATGAAGCTTACGGTGACAAAGGAAATATACTCAGTGGAAAACTAGAAAGAAGCTTTCTTAGAAATTTCTTGGTGATGTGTGAATTCATCTCACAGAGTTACACTTATGTTTCGTGGAGCAGTCCATTAACACTGTCGTTGAGGAAACTGAGAAGGGCTTCTTTGGATCGCATTGAGGCCTACGCTGATAAAGGAAATTTCATCCGTTCAAAACGTGAAAGAAGCTTTCTGAGAAACTTCTTTCTCATCTGTGAGTTCATCTCACAGAGTTACAACCTCTGCCTCAAGAAGCAGTTAGTGCCTAACACTCTTCTCGTGGAATCTGCAAAGGTGAGATTTGATGAGCCTATTGGGGCCCATGGTAATCAAGGAAATATCCTCAGATAATTACTCAGAGAGAAGCTTTTCTGAGAGATTGCTTTCTGATGTGTTACTTCATCTCACAGAGTTACCCAGTGTTTTTGGAGCGTTTCTAACTGTTTCCTGGATTCCAAATGGATATTTCAGATACTTGAGAAGATAGAAGGAGAAAAAATATCCTCCAAGAGAAGTGGAACCAAGCTTTCTGAGAAACTGCATGTGATGTGATTCATTCACAGGTGCTATCACCCTCTCAGAGTTCTACATATTTTGAGATCTCAGATGTTATGTTTATCGTGATAGCTAATAAGGAATATCCTCGAGAAACTGCAAGAAGCCTTCTGAGAAACTCTTTGTTGTGGGTGAATCAACCCCAGATGTCCATCACTGTTTCCACTGAGAAACTTGCTAGCAGAGTTTTCGCAGAATCTGCAATAGGACACACGTTGGCGCTGCAAGACCACAATAACCTCGTCTTACTAAAGAAGCTTTCTGAGAAACCGCTTTGTGATGTGTGAATTCAACTCACTAATTGCAGCTGTATTTCATGGGCCGTGGCCTAGCCCTATTTGTGTGGGACTGAGAAGAGATATTCCCGAACCCTTTGAAAACAATGGGGCCAAAAGAAACATCGTCCAATAAAAATGAGAAAGAAGCTTTCTGAGAACTTCTTTCTGATCTGTGAGTTCATCTCACAGAGTTACAACCTCTGCCTCAAGAAGCAGTTTGCTAACACTCTTTCGTGGAATCTGCAAGTGATATTGGGAGCCTCTTTGGCCCATGGTGATAAAGGAATTATCCTCACATAATAACAAAAGAGAAGCTTTCTGAGAAACTGCATTGCCATGTGTGAATGCAACTCACAGAGTTTACACGTTTCTGTTCAGTGATCAGTTTGTTAGCACAGTTTTCTGGAAATCTGCAATTAGATACTTGATAGCGCAATGAACATTACATTGACAAAGGAAATATCCACAGATGAAAACCTGAAAGAAGCTTTCTTAGAAACTTCTTCGTGATGTGTGAATTCATCTCACAGAGTTACACTTATGTTTCGTGGAGCAGTCCATTAACACTGTCTTTGGGGAATCTGAGAAGGGCTTCTTTGGATCACATTGAGGCCTACGCTGATAAAGGAAATTTCATCCGTTCAAAACGTGAAAGAAGCTTTCTGAGAAACTTCTTTCTGATCTGTGAGTTCATCTCACAGAGTTACAACCTCTGCCTCCAGAAGCAGTTTGCTAACACTCTTTTCGTGGAATCTGCAAAGTGATATTTGGGAGCCTATTCTGGCCCATGGTGATAAAGGAAATATCCTCACATAATAACTAGAAAGAAGCTTTCTAGAGATTGCTTTCTGATGTGTGACTTCATCTCACAGAATTCCACCCTTCCCTTCTTGGAACAGTTTGCTAACACTGTTGTCCTGGATTCTGCAAAGTGATATTTGGGAGCTCATTGAGGGCTATGGTGAAAAGCAAATATCCTCCCATGATAACTGGAGAGAATCTCTCTGAGAAACTGCATTGCCATGTGTGAATGCAACTCACAGAGTTACACGTTTCTCTTCAGTGATCAGATTGCTAACACAGTTTTCTAGAAATCTGCAATTAGATACCTCATAGCGCAATGAAGCTTACGGTGACAAAGGAAATATACTCAGTGGAAAACTAGAAAGAAGCTTTCTTAGAAATTTCTTGGTGATGTGTGAATTCATCTCACAGAGTTACACTTATGTTTCGTGGAGCAGTCCATTAACACTGTCGTTGAGGAAACTGAGAAGGGCTTCTTTGGATCGCATTGAGGCCTACGCTGATAAAGGAAATTTCATCCGTTCAAAACGTGAAAGAAGCTTTCTGAGAAACTTCTTTCTCATCTGTGAGTTCATCTCACAGAGTTACAACCTCTGCCTCAAGAAGCAGTTTGCTAACACTCTTCTCGTGGAATCTGCAAAGTGATATTTGAGAGCCTATTGGGGCCCATGGTAATAAAGGAAATATCCTCAGATAATTACTAGAGAGAAGCTTTCTGAGAGATTGCTTTCTGATGTGTGACTTCATCTCACAGAGTTACGCCAGTGTTTTTTGGAGCCGTTTCTTAGGACTGTTTCCGTGGATTCCGAGAAGTGATATTTCAGATAGCTTTGAAGAATAGAAGGAGAAAAGAAATATCCTCCAAGAGAAAGTGGAACCAAGCTTTCTGAGAAACTGCTTTGTGATATGTGAATTCATTTCACAGTGTTCTATCACCCTTTCTCGGGGGAGTTTCCTAGCACTCATTTTGAGGAATCTCAGATGTGATGTCTTGGATATCGTTGAATCGCATGCTGAATAAGGAACTATCCTCAGAGAAACCTGCAGAGAAGCCTTCTGAGAAACTTCTTTGTTGTGGGTGAATTCAGCCCACAGATGTCCATCACTGTTTCCACTGAGAAACTTGCTAGCAGAGTTTTCGCAGAATCTGCAATAGGACACACGGTGGCGCTGCAAGACCACAAATAACCTCGTCTTACTAAAGAAGCTTTCTGAGAAACCGCTTTGTGATGTGTGAATTCAACTCACTAAGTTGCAGCTGTATTTCATGGGGCCGTGGCCTAGCCCTATTTGTGTGGACTGAGAAGAGATATTCCCGAACCCTTTGAAAACAATGGGGCCAAAAGAAACATCTTCCAATAAAAATGAGAAAGAAGCTTTCTGAGAAACTTCTTTCTGATCTGTGAGTTCATCTCACAGAGTTACAACCTCTGCCTCAAGAAGCAGTTTGCTAACACTCTTTTCGTGGAATCTGCAAAGTGATATTTGGGAGCCTCTTTGGGCCCATGGTGATAAAGGAATTATCCTCACATAATAACAAAAGAGAAGCTTTCTGAGAAACTGCATTGCCATGTGTGAATGCAACTCACAGAGTTACACGTTTCTGTTCAGTGATCAGTTTGTTAGCACAGTTTTCTGGAAATCTGCAATTAGATACTTGATAGCGCAATGAACATTACAGTGACAAAGGAAATATCCACAGATGAAAACCTGAAAGAAGCTTTCTTAGAAACTTCTTCGTGATGTGTGAATTCATCTCACAGAGTTACACTTATGTTTCGTGGAGCAGTCCATTAACACTGTCTTTGGGGAATCTGAGAAGGGCTTCTTTGGATCACATTGAGGCCTACGCTGATAAAGGAAATTTCATCCGTTCAAAACGTGAAAGAAGCTTTCTGAGAAACTTCTTTCTGATCTGTGAGTTCATCTCACAGAGTTACAACCTCTGCCTCCAGAAGCAGTTTGCTAACACTCTTTTCGTGGAATCTGCAAAGTGATATTTGGGAGCCTATTCTGGCCCATGGTGATAAAGGAAATATCCTCACATAATAACTAGAAAGAAGCTTTCTAGAGATTGCTTTCTGATGTGTGACTTCATCTCACAGAATTCCACCCTTCCCTTCTTGGAACAGTTTGCTAACACTGTTGTCCTGGATTCTGCAAAGTGATATTTGGGAGCTCATTGAGGGCTATGGTGAAAAGCAAATATCCTCCCATGATAACTGGAGAGAATCTCTCTGAGAAACTGCATTGCCATGTGTGAATGCAACTCACAGAGTTACACGTTTCTCTTCAGTGATCAGATTGCTAACACAGTTTTCTAGAAATCTGCAATTAGATACTTCATAGCGCAATGAAGCTTACAGTGACAAAGGAAATATACTCAGTGGAAAACTAGAAAGAAGCTTTCTTAGAAACTTCTTGGTGATGTGTGAATTCATCCCACAGAGTTACACTTATGTTTCGTGGAGCAGTCCATTAACACTGTCTTTGAGGAAACTGAGAAGGGCTTCTTTGGATCGCATTGAGGCCTACGCTGACAAAGGAAATTTCATCCGTTCAAAACGTGAAAGAAGCTTTCTGAGAAACTTCTTTCTGATCTGTGAGTTCATCTCACAGACTTATAACTTAAAGCTCAGGAAGCAATTTGCTAGCACACTTTTCGTGGAATCTTTAAAGTGATACTTGGGAGCCCAAAGGGGCCCATGGTGAAAAAGGGCATCTCCTCACATAATAACTAGAGAGAAGCTTTCTAGAGATTGCTTTCTGATGTGTGACTTCATCTCACAGAGTTCCACCCTTCCCTTCTTGGAACAGTTTGCTAACACTGTTGTCCTGGATTCTGCGAAGTGATATTTGGGAGCTCATTGAGGGCTATGGTGAAAAAGCAAATATCCTCCCATAATAACTGGAGAGAAGCTCTCTGAGAAACTGCATTGCCATGTGTGAATGCAACTCACAGAGTTACACGTTTCTCTTCCGTGATCAGTTTGCTAACACAGTTTTCTAGAAATCTACACTTAGATACTTCATAGCGCAATGAAGCTTACGGTGACAAAGGAAATATACTCAGTGGAAAACTAGAAAGAAGCTTTCTTAGAAACTTCTTGGTGATGTGTGAATTCATCCCACAGAGTTACACTTATGTTTCGTGGAGCAGTCCATTAACACTGTCTTTGAGGAAACTGAGAAGGGCTTCTTTGGATCGCTTTGAGGCCTACGCTGACAAAGGAAATTTCATCCGTTCAAAACGTGAAAGAAGCTTTCTGAGAAACTTCTTTCTGATCTGTGAGTTCATCTCACAGACTTATAACTTAAACCTCAGGAAGCAGTTTGCTATCACTCTTTTCGTGGAATCTTTAAAGTGATACTTGGGAGCCCATAGGGGCCCATGGTGAAAAAGGGCATCTCCTCACATAACAACTAGAGAGAAGCTTTCTAGAGATTGCTTTCTGATGTGTGACTTCATTTCACGGAGTTCCACCCTTTCCTTCTTGGAACAGTTTGCTAACACTGTTGTCCTGGATTCTGCGAAGTGATATTTGGGAGCTCATTGAGGGCTATGGTGAAAAAGCAAATATCCTCCCATAATAACTGGAGAGAAGCTCTCTGAGAAACTGCATTGCCATGTGTGAATGCAACTCACAGAGTTACACGTTTCTCTTCCGTGATCAGTTTGCTAACACAGTTTTCTAGAAATCTGCAATTAGATACTTCATAGCGCAATGAAGCTTACAGTGACAAAGGAAATATACTCAGTGGAAAACTAGAAAGAAGCTTTCTTAGAAACTTCTTGGTGATGTGTGAATTCATCCCACAGAGTTACACTTATGTTTCGTGGAGCAGTCCATTAACACTGTCTTTGAGGAAACTGAGAAGGGCTTCTTTGGATCGCTTTGAGGCCTACGCTGACAAAGGAAATTTCATCCGTTCAAAACGTGAAAGAAGCTTTCTGAGAAACTTCTTTCTGATCTGTGAGTTCATCTCACAGACTTATAACTTAAACCTCAGGAAGCAGTTTGCTATCACTCTTTTTGTGGAATCTTTAAAGTGATACTTGGGAGCCCATAGGGGCCCATGGTGAAAAAGGGCATCTCCTCACATAACAACTAGAGAGAAGCTTTCTAGAGATTGCTTTCTGATGTGTGACTTCATCTCACGGAGTTCCACACTTCCTTTCTTGGAACAGTTTGCTAACACTGTTGTCCTGGATTCTGCAAAGTGATATTTGGTAGCTCATTGAGGGCTATGGTGAAAAAGCAAATATCCTCCCATAATAACTGGAGAGAAGCTCTCTGAGAAACTGCATTGCCATGTGTGAATGCAACTCACAGAGTTACACGTTTCTCTTCCGTGATCAGTTTGCTAACACAGTTTTCTAGAAATCTGCAATTAGATACTTCATAGCGCAATGAAGCTTACGGTGACAAAGGAAATATACTCAGTGGAAAACTAGAAAGAAGCTTTCGTAGAAACTTCTTGGTGATGTGTGAATTCATCTCACAGAGTTACACTTATGTTTCGTGGAGCAGTCCATTAGCACTGTCTTTGAGGAAACTGAGAAGGGCTTCTTTGGATCGCATTGAGGCCTACGCTGACAAAGGAAATTTCATCCGTTCAAAACGTGAAAGAAGCTTTCTGAGAAACTTCTTTCTGATCTGTGAGTTCATCTCACAGACTTATAACTTAAACCTCAGGAAGCAGTTTGCTATCACTCTTTTCGTGGAATCTTTAAAGTGATACTTGGGAGCCCATAGGGGCCCATGGTGAAAAAGGGCATCTCCTCACATAACAACTAGAGAGAAGCTTTCTAGAGATTGCTTTCTGATGTGTGACTTCATCTCACAGAGTTCCACACTTCCCTTCTTGGAACAGTTTGCTAACACTGTTGTCCTGGATTCTGCAAAGTGATATTTGGTAGCTCATTGAGGGCTATGGTGAAAAAGCAAATATCCTCCCATAATAACTGGAGAGAAGCTCTCTGAGAAACTGCATTGCCATGTGTGAATGCAACTCACAGAGTTACACGTTTCTCTTCCGTGATCAGTTTGCTAACACAGTTTTCTAGAAATCTGCAATTAGATACTTCATAGCGCAATGAAGCTTACGGTGACAAAGGAAATATACTCAGTGGAAAACTAGAAAGAAGCTTTCGTAGAAACTTCTTGGTGATGTGTGAATTCATCTCACAGAGTTACACTTATGTTTCGTGGAGCAGTCCATTAACACTGTCTTTGAGGAAACTGAGAAGGGCTTCTTTGGATCGCATTGAGGCCTACGCTGACAAAGGAAATTTCATCCGTTCAAAACGTGAAAGAAGCTTTCTGAGAAACTTCTTTCTGATCTGTGAGTTCATCTCACAGACTTATAACTTAAACCTCAGGAAGCAGTTTGCTATCACTCTTTTCGTGGAATCTTTAAAGTGATACTTGAGAGGCCATAGGGGCCCATGGTGAAAAAGGGAATCTCCTCACATAATAACTAGAGAGAAGCTTTCTAGAGATTGCTTTCTGATGTGTGACTTCATCTCACAGAGTTCCACCCTTCCCTTCTTGGAACAGTTTGCTAACACTGTTGTCCTGGATTCTGCAAAGTGATATTTGGTAGCTCATTGAGGGCTATGGTGAAAAAGCAAATATCCTCCCATAATAACTGGAGAGAAGCTCTCTGAGAAACTGCATTGCCATGTGTGAATGCAACTCACAGAGTTACACGTTTCTCTTCCGTGATCAGTTTGCTAACACAGTTTTCTAGAAATCTGCAATTAGATACTTCATAGCGCAATGAAGCTTACGGTGACAAAGGAAATATACTCAGTGGAAAACTAGAAAGAAGCTTTCGTAGAAACTTCTTGGTGATGTGTGAATTCATCTCACAGAGTTACACTTATGTTTCGTGGAGCAGTCCATTAACACTGTCTTTGAGGAAACTGAGAAGGGCTTCTTTGGATCGCATTGAGGCCTACGCTGACAAAGGAAATTTCATCCGTTCAAAACGTGAAAGAAGCTTTCTGAGAAACTTCTTTCTGATCTGTGAGTTCATCTCACAGACTTATAACTTAAACCTCAGGAAGCAGTTTGCTATCACTCTTTTTGTGGAATCTTTAAAGTGATACTTGGGAGCCCATAGGGGCCCATGGTGAAAAAGGGCATCTCCTCACATAATAACTAGAGAGAAGCTTTCTAGAGATTGCTTTCTGATGTGTGACTTCATCTCACAGAGTTCCACCCTTCCCTTCTTGGAACAGTTTGCTAACACTGTTGTCCTGGATTCTGCAAAGTGATATTTGGGAGCTCATTGAGGGCTATGGTGAAAAAGCAAATATCCTCCCATAATAACTGGAGAGAAGCTCTCTGAGAAACTGCATTGCCATGTGTGAATGCAACTCACAGAGTTACACGTTTCTCTTCCGTGATCAGTTTGCTAACACAGTTTTCTAGAAATCTGCAATTAGATACTTCATAGCGCAATGAAGCTTACGGTGACAAAGGAAATATACTCAGTGGAAAACTAGAAAGAAGCTTTCTTAGAAACTTCTTGGTGATGTGTGAATTCATCTCACAGAGTTACACTTATGTTTCGTGGAGCAGTCCATTAACACTGTCTTTGAGGAAACTGAGAAGGGCTTCTTTGGATCGCATTGAGGCCTACGCTGACAAAGGAAATTTCATCCGTTCAAAACGTGAAAGAAGCTTTCTGAGAAACTTCTTTCTGATCTGTGAGTTCATCTCACAGACTTATAACTTAAACCTCAGGAAGCAGTTTGCTATCACTCTTTTCGTGGAATCTTTAAAGTGATACTTGGGAGCCCATAGGGGCCCATGGTGAAAAAGGGCATCTCCTCACATAATAACTAGAGAGAAGCTTTCTAGAGATTGCTTTCTGATGTGTGACTTCATCTCACAGAGTTCCACACTTCCTTTCTTGGAACAGTTTGCTAACACTGTTGTCCTGGATTCTGCAAAGTGATATTTGGGAGCTCATTGAGGGCTATGGTGAAAAAGCAAATATCCTCCCATAATAACTGGAGAGAAGCTCTCTGAGAAACTGCATTGCCATGTGTGAATGCAACTCACAGAGTTACACGTTTCTCTTCCGTGATCAGTTTGCTAACACAGTTTTCTAGAAATCTGCAATTAGATACTTCATAGCGCAATGAAGCTTACGGTGACAAAGGAAATATACTCAGTGGAAAACTAGAAAGAAGCTTTCTTAGAAACTTCTTGGTGATGTGTGAATTCATCTCACAGAGTTACACTTATGTTTCGTGGAGCAGTCCATTAACACTGTCTTTGAGGAAACTGAGAAGGGCTTCTTTGGATCGCATTGAGGCCTACGCTGACAAAGGAAATTTCATCCGTTCAAAACGTGAAAGAAGCTTTCTGAGAAACTTCTTTCTGATCTGTGAGTTCATCTCACAGACTTATAACTTAAACCTCAGGAAGCAGTTTGCTATCACTCTTTTCGTGGAATCTTTAAAGTGATACTTGGGAGCCCATAGGGGCCCATGGTGAAAAAGGGAATCTCCTCACATAATAACTAGAGAGAAGCTTTCTAGAGATTGCTTTCTGATGTGTGACTTCATCTCACAGAGTTCCACCCTTCCCTTCTTGGAACAGTTTGCTAACACTGTTGTCCTGGATTCTGCAAAGTGATATTTGGGAGCTCATTGAGGGCTATGGTGAAAAAGCAAATATCCTCCCATAATAACTGGAGAGAAGCTCTCTGAGAAACTGCATTGCCATGTGTGAATGCAACTCACAGAGTTACACGTTTCTCTTCCGTGATCAGTTTGCTAACACAGTTTTCTAGAAATCTGCAATTAGATACTTCATAGCGCAATGAAGCTTACGGTGACAAAGGAAATATACTCAGTGGAAAACTAGAAAGAAGCTTTCTTAGAAACTTCTTGGTGATGTGTGAATTCATCTCACAGAGTTACACTTATGTTTCGTGGAGCAGTCCATTAACACTGTCTTTGAGGAAACTGAGAAGGGCTTCTTTGGATCGCATTGAGGCCTACGCTGACAAAGGAAATTTCATCCGTTCAAAACGTGAAAGAAGCTTTCTGAGAAACTTCTTTCTGATCTGTGAGTTCATCTCACAGACTTATAACTTAAACCTCAGGAAGCAGTTTGCTATCACTCTTTTCGTGGAATCTTTAAAGTGATACTTGGGAGCCCATAGGGGCCCATGGTGAAAAAGGGCATCTCCTCACATAATAACTAGAGAGAAGCTTTCTAGAGATTGCTTTCTGATGTGTGACTTCATCTCACAGAGTTCCACCCTTCCCTTCTTGGAACAGTTTGCTAACACTGTTGTCCTGGATTCTGCAAAGTGATATTTGGGAGCTCATTGAGGGCTATGGTGAAAAAGCAAATATCCTCCCATAATAACTGGAGAGAAGCTCTCTGAGAAACTGCATTGCCATGTGTGAATGCAACTCACAGAGTTACACGTTTCTCTTCCGTGATCAGTTTGCTAACACAGTTTTCTAGAAATCTGCAATTAGATACTTCATAGCGCAATGAAGCTTACGGTGACAAAGGAAATATACTCAGTGGAAAACTAGAAAGAAGCTTTCTTAGAAACTTCTTGGTGATGTGTGAATTCATCTCACAGAGTTACACTTATGTTTCGTGGAGCAGTCCATTAACACTGTCTTTGAGGAAACTGAGAAGGGCTTCTTTGGATCGCATTGAGGCCTACGCTGACAAAGGAAATTTCATCCGTTCAAAACGTGAAAGAAGCTTTCTGAGAAACTTCTTTCTGATCTGTGAGTTCATCTCACAGACTTATAACTTAAACCTCAGGAAGCAGTTTGCTATCACTCTTTTCGTGGAATCTTTAAAGTGATACTTGGGAGCCCATAGGGGCCCATGGTGAAAAAGGGAATCTCCTCACATAATAACTAGAGAGAAGCTTTCTAGAGATTGCTTTCTGATGTGTGACTTCATCTCACAGAGTTCCACCCTTCCCTTCTTGGAACAGTTTGCTAACACTGTTGTCCTGGATTCTGCAAAGTGATATTTGGGAGCTCATTGAGGGCTATGGTGAAAAAGCAAATATCCTCCCATAATAACTGGAGAGAAGCTCTCTGAGAAACTGCATTGCCATGTGTGAATGCAACTCACAGAGTTACACGTTTCTCTTCAGTGATCAGTTTGCTAACACAGTTTTCTAGAAATCTGCAATTAGATACTTCATAGCGCAATGAAGCTTACGGTGACAAAGGAAATATACTCAGTGGAAAACTAGAAAGAAGCTTTCTTAGAAACTTCTTGGTGATGTGTGAATTCATCTCACAGAGTTACACTTATGTTTCGTGGAGCAGTCCATTAACACTGTCTTTGAGGAAACTGAGAAGGGCTTCTTTGGATCGCATTGAGGCCTACGCTGACAAAGGAAATTTCATCCGTTCAAAACGTGAAAGAAGCTTTCTGAGAAACTTCTTTCTGATCTGTGAGTTCATCTCACAGACTTATAACTTAAACCTCAGGAAGCAGTTTGCTATCACTCTTTTCGTGGAATCTTTAAAGTGATACTTGGGAGCCCATAGGGGCCCATGGTGAAAAAGGGAATCTCCTCACATAATAACTAGAGAGAAGCTTTCTAGAGATTGCTTTCTGATGTGTGACTTCATCTCACAGAGTTCCACCCTTCCCTTCTTGGAACAGTTTGCTAACACTGTTGTCCTGGATTCTGCAAAGTGATATTTGGGAGCTCATTGAGGGCTATGGTGAAAAAGCAAATATCCTCCCATAATAACTGGAGAGAAGCTCTCTGAGAAACTGCATTGCCATGTGTGAATGCAACTCACAGAGTTACACGTTTCTCTTCAGTGATCAGTTTGCTAACACAGTTTTCTAGAAATCTGCAATTAGATACTTCATAGCGCAATGAAGCTTACGGTGACAAAGGAAATATACTCAGTGGAAAACTAGAAAGAAGCTTTCTTAGAAACTTCTTGGTGATGTGTGAATTCATCTCACAGAGTTACACTTATGTTTCGTGGAGCAGTCCATTAACACTGTCTTTGAGGAAACTGAGAAGGGCTTCTTTGGATCGCATTGAGGCCTACGCTGACAAAGGAAATTTCATCCGTTCAAAACGTGAAAGAAGCTTTCTGAGAAACTTCTTTCTGATCTGTGAGTTCATCTCACAGACTTATAACTTAAACCTCAGGAAGCAGTTTGCTATCACTCTTTTCGTGGAATCTTTAAAGTGATACTTGGGAGCCCATAGGGGCCCATGGTGAAAAAGGGAATCTCCTCACATAATAACTAGAGAGAAGCTTTCTAGAGATTGCTTTCTGATGTGTGACTTCATCTCACAGAGTTCCACCCTTCCCTTCTTGGAACAGTTTGCTAACACTGTTGTCCTGGATTCTGCAAAGTGATATTTGGGAGCTCATTGAGGGCTATGGTGAAAAAGCAAATATCCTCCCATAATAACTGGAGAGAAGCTCTCTGAGAAACTGCATTGCCATGTGTGAATGCAACTCACAGAGTTACACGTTTCTCTTCAGTGATCAGTTTGCTAACACAGTTTTCTAGAAATCTGCAATTAGATACTTCATAGCGCAATGAAGCTTACGGTGACAAAGGAAATATACTCAGTGGAAAACTAGAAAGAAGCTTTCTTAGAAACTTCTTGGTGATGTGTGAATTCATCTCACAGAGTTACACTTATGTTTCGTGGAGCAGTCCATTAACACTGTCTTTGAGGAAACTGAGAAGGGCTTCTTTGGATCGCATTGAGGCCTACGCTGACAAAGGAAATTTCATCCGTTCAAAACGTGAAAGAAGCTTTCTGAGAAACTTCTTTCTGATCTGTGAGTTCATCTCACAGACTTATAACTTAAACCTCAGGAAGCAGTTTGCTATCACTCTTTTCGTGGAATCTTTAAAGTGATACTTGGGAGCCCATAGGGGCCCATGGTGAAAAAGGGAATCTCCTCACATAATAACTAGAGAGAAGCTTTCTAGAGATTGCTTTCTGATGTGTGACTTCATCTCACAGAGTTCCACCCTTCCCTTCTTGGAACAGTTTGCTAACACTGTTGTCCTGGATTCTGCAAAGTGATATTTGGGAGCTCATTGAGGGCTATGGTGAAAAAGCAAATATCCTCCCATAATAACTGGAGAGAAGCTCTCTGAGAAACTGCATTGCCATGTGTGAATGCAACTCACAGAGTTACACGTTTCTCTTCAGTGATCAGTTTGCTAACACAGTTTTCTAGAAATCTGCAATTAGATACTTCATAGCGCAATGAAGCTTACGGTGACAAAGGAAATATACTCAGTGGAAAACTAGAAAGAAGCTTTCTTAGAAACTTCTTGGTGATGTGTGAATTCATCTCACAGAGTTACACTTATGTTTCGTGGAGCAGTCCATTAACACTGTCTTTGAGGAAACTGAGAAGGGCTTCTTTGGATCGCATTGAGGCCTACGCTGACAAAGGAAATTTCATCCGTTCAAAACGTGAAAGAAGCTTTCTGAGAAACTTCTTTCTGATCTGTGAGTTCATCTCACAGACTTATAACTTAAACCTCAGGAAGCAGTTTGCTATCACTCTTTTCGTGGAATCTTTAAAGTGATACTTGGGAGCCCATAGGGGCCCATGGTGAAAAAGGGAATCTCCTCACATAATAACTAGAGAGAAGCTTTCTAGAGATTGCTTTCTGATGTGTGACTTCATCTCACAGAGTTCCACCCTTCCCTTCTTGGAACAGTTTGCTAACACTGTTGTCCTGGATTCTGCAAAGTGATATTTGGGAGCTCATTGAGGGCTATGGTGAAAAAGCAAATATCCTCCCATAATAACTGGAGAGAAGCTCTCTGAGAAACTGCATTGCCATGTGTGAATGCAACTCACAGAGTTACACGTTTCTCTTCAGTGATCAGTTTGCTAACACAGTTTTCTAGAAATCTGCAATTAGATACTTCATAGCGCAATGAAGCTTACGGTGACAAAGGAAATATACTCAGTGGAAAACTAGAAAGAAGCTTTCTTAGAAACTTCTTGGTGATGTGTGAATTCATCTCACAGAGTTACACTTATGTTTCGTGGAGCAGTCCATTAACACTGTCTTTGAGGAAACTGAGAAGGGCTTCTTTGGATCGCATTGAGGCCTACGCTGAAAAGGAAATTTCATCCGTTCAAAACGTGAAAGAAGCTTTCTGAGAAACTTCTTTCTGATCTGTGAGTTCATCTCACAGACTTATAACTTAAACCTCAGGAAGCAGTTTGCTATCACTCTTTTCGTGGAATCTTTAAAGTGATACTTGGGAGCCCATAGGGGCCCATGGTGAAAAAGGGAATCTCCTCACATAATAACTAGAGAGAAGCTTTCTAGAGATTGCTTTCTGATGTGTGACTTCATCTCACAGAGTTCCACCCTTCCCTTCTTGGAACAGTTTGCTAACACTGTTGTCCTGGATTCTGCAAAGTGATATTTGGGAGCTCATTGAGGGCTATGGTGAAAAAGCAAATATCCTCCCATAATAACTGGAGAGAAGCTCTCTGAGAAACTGCATTGCCATGTGTGAATGCAACTCACAGAGTTACACGTTTCTCTTCAGTGATCAGTTTGCTAACACAGTTTTCTAGAAATCTGCAATTAGATACTTCATAGCGCAATGAAGCTTACGGTGACAAAGGAAATATACTCAGTGGAAAACTAGAAAGAAGCTTTCTTAGAAACTTCTTGGTGATGTGTGAGTTCATCTCACAGAGTTACACTTATGTTTCGTGGAGCAGTGCATTAACACTGTCTTTGAGGAAACTGAGAAGGGCTTCTTTGGATCGCATTGAGGCCTACGCTGGTAAAGGAAATTTCATCCGTTCAAAACGTGAAAGAAGCTTTCTGAGAAACTTCTTTCTGATCTGTGAGTTCATCTCACAGACTTATAACTTAAACCTCAGGAAGCAGTTTGCTATCACTCTTTTCGTGGAATCTTTAAAGTGATACTTGGGAGCCCATAGGGGCCCATGGTGAAAAAGGAAATCTCCTCACATAATAACTAGAGAGAAGCTTTCTAGAGATTGCTTTCTGATGTGTGACTTCATCTCACAGAGTTCCACCCTTCCCTTCTTGGAACAGTTTGCTAACACTGTTGTCCTGGATTCTGCAAAGTGATATTTGGGAGCTCATTGAGGGCTATGGTGAAAAAGCAAATATCCTCCCATAATAACTGGAGAGAAGCTCTCTGAGAAACTGCATTGCCATGTGTGAATGCAACTCACAGAGTTACACGTTTCTCTTCAGTGATCAGTTTGCTAACACAGTTTTCTAGAAATCTGCAATTAGATACTTCATAGCGCAATGAAGCTTACGGTGACAAAGGAAATATACTCAGTGGAAAACTAGAAAGAAGCTTTCTTAGAAACTTCTTGGTGATGTGTGAGTTCATCTCACAGAGTTACACTTATGTTTCGTGGAGCAGTGCATTAACACTGTCTTTGAGGAAACTGAGAAGGGCTTCTTTGGATCGCATTGAGGCCTACGCTGGTAAAGGAAATTTCATCCGTTCAAAACGTGAAAGAAGCTTTCTGAGAAACTTCTTTCTGATCTGTGAGTTCATCTCACAGACTTATAACTTAAACCTCAGGAAGCAGTTTGCTATCACTCTTTTCGTGGAATCTTTAAAGTGATACTTGGGAGCCCATAGGGGCCCATGGTGAAAAAGGAAATCTCCTCACATAATAACTAGAGAGAAGCTTTCTAGAGATTGCTTCCTGATGTGTGACTTCATCTCACAGAGTTCCACCCTTCCCTTCTTGGAACAGTTTGCTAACACTGTTGTCCTGGATTCTGCAAAGTGATATTTGGGAGCTCATTGAGGGCTATGGTGAAAAAGCAAATATCCTCCCATAATAACTGGAGAGAAGCTCTCTGAGAAACTGCATTGCCATGTGTGAATGCAACTCACAGAGTTACACGTTTCTCTTCAGTGATCAGTTTGCTAACACAGTTTTCTAGAAATCTGCAATTAGATACTTCATAGCGCAATGAAGCTTACGGTGACAAAGGAAATATACTCAGTGGAAAACTAGAAAGAAGCTTTCTTAGAAACTTCTTGGTGATGTGTGAGTTCATCTCACAGAGTTACACTTATGTTTCGTGGAGCAGTGCATTAACACTGTCTTTGAGGAAACTGAGAAGGGCTTCTTTGGATCGCATTGAGGCCTACGCTGGTAAAGGAAATTTCATCCGTTCAAAACGTGAAAGAAGCTTTCTGAGAAACTTCTTTCTGATCTGTGAGTTCATCTCACAGACTTATAACTTAAACCTCAGGAAGCAGTTTGCTATCACTCTTTTCGTGGAATCTTTAAAGTGATACTTGGGAGCCCATAGGGGCCCATGGTGAAAAAGGAAATCTCCTCACATAATAACTAGAGAGAAGCTTTCTAGAGATTGCTTTCTGATGTGTGACTTCATCTCACAGAGTTCCACCCTTCCCTTCTTGGAACAGTTTGCTAACACTGTTGTCCTGGATTCTGCAAAGTGATATTTGGGAGCTCATTGAGGGCTATGGTGAAAAAGCAAATATCCTCCCATAATAACTGGAGAGAAGCTCTCTGAGAAACTGCATTGCCATGTGTGAATGCAACTCACAGAGTTACACGTTTCTCTTCAGTGATCAGTTTGCTAACACAGTTTTCTAGAAATCTGCAATTAGATACTTCATAGCGCAATGAAGCTTACGGTGACAAAGGAAATATACTCAGTGGAAAACTAGAAAGAAGCTTTCTTAGAAACTTCTTGGTGATGTGTGAGTTCATCTCACAGAGTTACACTTATGTTTCGTGGAGCAGTGCCATTAACACTGTCTTTGAGGAAACTGAGAAGGGCTTCTTTGGATCGCATTGAGGCCTACGCTGGTAAAGGAAATTTCATCCGTTCAAAACGTGAAAGAAGCTTTCTGAGAAACTTCTTTCTGATCTGTGAGTTCATCTCACAGACTTATAACTTAAACCTCAGGAAGCAGTTTGCTATCACTCTTTTCGTGGAATCTTTAAAGTGATACTTGGGAGCCCATAGGGGCCCATGGTGAAAAAGGAAATCTCCTCACATAATAACTAGAGAGAAGCTTTCTAGAGATTGCTTCCTGATGTGTGACTTCATCTCACAGAGTTCCACCCTTCCCTTCTTGGAACAGTTTGCTAACACTGTTGTCCTGGATTCTGCAAAGTGATATTTGGGAGCTCATTGAGGGCTATGGTGAAAAAGCAAATATCCTCCCATAATAACTGGAGAGAAGCTCTCTGAGAAACTGCATTGCCATGTGTGAATGCAACTCACAGAGTTACACGTTTCTCTTCAGTGATCAGTTTGCTAACACAGTTTTCTAGAAATCTGCAATTAGATACTTCATAGCGCAATGAAGCTTACGGTGACAAAGGAAATATACTCAGTGGAAAACTAGAAAGAAGCTTTCTTAGAAACTTCTTGGTGATGTGTGAGTTCATCTCACAGAGTTACACTTATGTTTCGTGGAGCAGTGCATTAACACTGTCTTTGAGGAAACTGAGAAGGGCTTCTTTGGATCGCATTGAGGCCTACGCTGGTAAAGGAAATTTCATCCGTTCAAAACGTGAAAGAAGCTTTCTGAGAAACTTCTTTCTGATCTGTGAGTTCATCTCACAGACTTATAACTTAAACCTCAGGAAGCAGTTTGCTATCACTCTTTTCGTGGAATCTTTAAAGTGATACTTGGGAGCCCATAGGGGCCCATGGTGAAAAAGGAATCTCCTCACATAATAACTAGAGAGAAGCTTTCTAGAGATTGCTTTCCTGATGTGTGACTTCATCTCACAGAGTTCCACCCTTCCCTTCTTGGAACAGTTTGCTAACACTGTTGTCCTGGATTCTGCAAAGTGATATTTGGGAGCTCATTGAGGGCTATGGTGAAAAAGCAAATATCCTCCCATAATAACTGGAGAGAAGCTCTCTGAGAAACTGCATTGCCATGTGTGAATGCAACTCACAGAGTTACACGTTTCTCTTCAGTGATCAGTTTGCTAACACAGTTTTCTAGAAATCTGCAATTAGATACTTCATAGCGCAATGAAGCTTACGGTGACAAAGGAAATATACTCAGTGGAAAACTAGAAAGAAGCTTTCTTAGAAACTTCTTGGTGATGTGTGAGTTCATCTCACAGAGTTACACTTATGTTTCGTGGAGCAGTGCATTAACACTGTCTTTGAGGAAACTGAGAAGGGCTTCTTTGGATCGCATTGAGGCCTACGCTGGTAAAGGAAATTTCATCCGTTCAAAACGTGAAAGAAGCTTTCTGAGAAACTTCTTTCTGATCTGTGAGTTCATCTCACAGACTTATAACTTAAACCTCAGGAAGCAGTTTGCTATCACTCTTTTCGTGGAATCTTTAAAGTGATACTTGGGAGCCCATAGGGGCCCATGGTGAAAAAGGAAATCTCCTCACATAATAACTAGAGAGAAGCTTTCTAGAGATTGCTTCCTGATGTGTGACTTCATCTCACAGAGTTCCACCCTTCCCTTCTTGGAACAGTTTGCTAACACTGTTGTCCTGGATTCTGCAAAGTGATATTTGGGAGCTCATTGAGGGCTATGGTGAAAAAGCAAATATCCTCCCATAATAACTGGAGAGAAGCTCTCTGAGAAACTGCATTGCCATGTGTGAATGCAACTCACAGAGTTACACGTTTCTCTTCAGTGATCAGTTTGCTAACACAGTTTTCTAGAAATCTGCAATTAGATACTTCATAGCGCAATGAAGCTTACGGTGACAAAGGAAATATACTCAGTGGAAAACTAGAAAGAAGCTTTCTTAGAAACTTCTTGGTGATGTGTGAGTTCATCTCACAGAGTTACACTTATGTTTCGTGGAGCAGTGCATTAACACTGTCTTTGAGGAAACTGAGAAGGGCTTCTTTGGATCGCATTGAGGCCTACGCTGGTAAAGGAAATTTCATCCGTTCAAAACGTGAAAGAAGCTTTCTGAGAAACTTCTTTCTGATCTGTGAGTTCATCTCACAGACTTATAACTTAAACCTCAGGAAGCAGTTTGCTATCACTCTTTTCGTGGAATCTTTAAAGTGATACTTGGGAGCCCATAGGGGCCCATGGTGAAAAAGGAATCTCCTCACATAATAACTAGAGAGAAGCTTTCTAGAGATTGCTTCTGATGTGTGACTTCATCTCACAGAGTTCCACCCTTCCCTTCTTGGAACAGTTTGCTAACACTGTTGTCCTGGATTCTGCAAAGTGATATTTGGGAGCTCATTGAGGGCTATGGTGAAAAAGCAAATATCCTCCCATAATAACTGGAGAGAAGCTCTCTGAGAAACTGCATTGCCATGTGTGAATGCAACTCACAGAGTTACACGTTTCTCTTCAGTGATCAGTTTGCTAACACAGTTTTCTAGAAATCTGCAATTAGATACTTCATAGCGCAATGAAGCTTACGGTGACAAAGGAAATATACTCAGTGGAAAACTAGAAAGAAGCTTTCTTAGAAACTTCTTGGTGATGTGTGAGTTCATCTCACAGAGTTACACTTATGTTTCGTGGAGCAGTGCATTAACACTGTCTTTGAGGAAACTGAGAAGGGCTTCTTTGGATCGCATTGAGGCCTACGCTGGTAAAGGAAATTTCATCCGTTCAAAACGTGAAAGAAGCTTTCTGAGAAACTTCTTTCTGATCTGTGAGTTCATCTCACAGACTTATAACTTAAACCTCAGGAAGCAGTTTGCTATCACTCTTTTCGTGGAATCTTTAAAGTGATACTTGGGAGCCCATAGGGGCCCATGGTGAAAAAGGAAATCTCCTCACATAATAACTAGAGAGAAGCTTTCTAGAGATTGCTTCCTGATGTGTGACTTCATCTCACAGAGTTCCACCCTTCCCTTCTTGGAACAGTTTGCTAACACTGTTGTCCTGGATTCTGCAAAGTGATATTTGGGAGCTCATTGAGGGCTATGGTGAAAAAGCAAATATCCTCCCATAATAACTGGAGAGAAGCTCTCTGAGAAACTGCATTGCCATGTGTGAATGCAACTCACAGAGTTACACGTTTCTCTTCAGTGATCAGTTTGCTAACACAGTTTTCTAGAAATCTGCAATTAGATACTTCAGAGCGCAATGAAGCTTACGGTGACAAAGGAAATATACTCAGTGGAAAACTAGAAAGAAGCTTTCTTAGAAACTTCTTGGTGATGTGTGAGTTCATCTCACAGAGTTACACTTATGTTTCGTGGAGCAGTGCATTAACACTGTCTTTGAGGAAACTGAGAAGGGCTTCTTTGGATCGCATTGAGGCCTACGCTGGTAAAGGAAATTTCATCCGTTCAAAACGTGAAAGAAGCTTTCTGAGAAACTTCTTTCTGATCTGTGAGTTCATCTCACAGACTTATAACTTAAACCTCAGGAAGCAGTTTGCTATCACTCTTTTCGTGGAATCTTTAAAGTGATACTTGGGAGCCCATAGGGGCCCATGGTGAAAAAGGAAATCTCCTCACATAATAACTAGAGAGAAGCTTTCTAGAGATTGCTTCCTGATGTGTGACTTCATCTCACAGAGTTCCACCCTTCCCTTCTTGGAACAGTTTGCTAACACTGTTGTCCTGGATTCTGCAAAGTGATATTTGGGAGCTCATTGAGGGCTATGGTGAAAAAGCAAATATCCTCCCATAATAACTGGAGAGAAGCTCTCTGAGAAACTGCATTGCCATGTGTGAATGCAACTCACAGAGTTACACGTTTCTCTTCAGTGATCAGTTTGCTAACACAGTTTCTAGAAATCTGCAATTAGATACTTCATAGCGCAATGAAGCTTACGGTGACAAAGGAAATATACTCAGTGGAAAACTAGAAAGAAGCTTTCTTAGAAACTTCTTGGTGATGTGTGAGTTCATCTCACAGAGTTACACTTATGTTTCGTGGAGCAGTCCATTAACACTGTCTTTGAGGAAACTGAGAAGGGCTTCTTTGGATCGCATTGAGGCCTACGCTGACAAAGGAAATTTCATCCGTTCAAAACGTGAAAGAAGCTTTCTGAGAAACTTCTTTCTGATCTGTGAGTTCATCTCACAGACTTATAACTTA